>NW_009931451.1:0-3072 GCF_000696875.1 Nestor notabilis | reverse complement strand
AGCGGCATGGAAGGCGGATGGCCGGACATGTCCTTCTTATGCCCGTACCTGCAAGCAGTGTGGTTCTTCGAATAATATTAAGTAATTCCTCAAAGGAAATTCAAAGAAAAATTAGGGAAAGTCGACGGGGGTGGGGAAAACAAACCCCAAACCCACCCCCAAAAACTCCACAACCCCCAAACTCCAAATCATAGAATCATATCAAAAATATTGCTGCTCTATCCATTCAGTCCCTTCACCATCATAGCTGTGATGTGTGTAAATGATGGTAAAAACATGATGGTAAAAACATGATGGTAAAAACCACACCTTTTTATTAAACGTGGTTGATGTGAGTTTGATGCTGTTGTGTTTAAATATTTCTGTGACTGCTTACGCAGTGATTTATAAACATTGCTAATCTTGAGCTATTCCCTGAAGGGAGCAGATATATAAAGAAGTATCCATGTAAGAGTATGTTGAAACAATTAAATTTCAGACAGGGCGATCCTTCTTTACTTGGATTTCCAAAGTATTAATCATGCCAATGTGTTGAGTTTATACAGCCAGCCATGGTAAATGGTGTCTGTGTGCGTTTTCCGTTTCTTTTTGATGTATTTTATATGTTTCTGTAATATAATTTCGTATTATATCCTAAGTGTTTTGAAATAGCCTTAAGTTAAATATATCTCTTTCTTTAATGACTACCACAAGTGATTACATATCAAGAGGATTAGGGTTTGCAGGAACAATTGTTGAATGGAGTTTGTTTAATTAGTACTCATCTAAATAAGGGTAGTTGAGATGCTGATCCAGACGCTGTTCCCTATTGTGTCTGTGCTAACTTCAATGGAATGACATCAGTTATGAATACCACTCATTATTTTTGGTTATTTTAGGTTTTTGTATAACACATGTGGTTCTCTAGTTAAGAGGCAATATGGCAAGAGCAACGGAGTGTTGTATTTTGTAGGTTCTATTTATTTGAAAATAATAATCTAGTACCTGTTTATAAATTATGAAAATAGGTATTTTCTGTGTTTGGCTCATTTGCACATATTGTCTGAGAGCTTTTCTGTTTAATTCCAGAAGCTGTATATCCACAGTTTAAAACTCTGGCAATTTGGTGCAGTAAATTGCTGGCTAGTTAATCATTTCAGGTGGGACTACAATTTTTTAAAACAAATAATACGTCTTGTGATTTGGGGCTTCAGGTGGCTGGGAAACAATACTCCTTCTGTGAGGGGAAGAGCATGCTTATCTTTATTGATGAGAGTTTCAGAAGCCTGACTCTGCAGCCTGGAGAG
Organism: Nestor notabilis; assembly: GCF_000696875.1. Taxonomy (NCBI): domain Eukaryota; kingdom Metazoa; phylum Chordata; class Aves; order Psittaciformes; family Psittacidae; genus Nestor; species Nestor notabilis. The sequence goes on along the minus strand of NW_009931451.1, from coordinate 1,786 downwards.
GCATACTGATTGACCTCTTCACCTGCCCACTGATGATCATTCCTATTGAAACAGAAAAGGAAGTAAGTAGGAAACAGGGAAAGGAAGGGTAGTTCTGTGCATCCCTCTGAGGCTCTGCATCTTCCACCAGAGGAGGCAGGCAGTGCAGTGGTTTCCATGGCTGTGCTGCTCTGTTTAACTCTAGCATTCAACAATACCTAACATTTCTGTATTGTTCTGATTACTTTGCATTGGAGAACACTCCCAAGCTTTTGCTGTTTTGAAGCCAGATTCTATTGCTGGCTCTAAGTCTCCTCAAACTACAATGTTTTCTTCATTAAAATGCATGCTCCAATGGAAGGCTGGTAAGAAGGCAGCAGAGTAGTGGAAGCCTAACTGCTGTTAGGCTGTGGAAACACAAAATCCTACACATTCTCCATGCTACACTTATCAGCTGTCAAACTATTGCACTAGATCAGATGCAAGCAGTTACTTAAAATGAAATCTGCAGCTTACAGATTTCATGAAACACATATAACTACAGGTAAGCAGTTTTAAATTACGAAGTTCATATTTATATGAAGTACTCTTTCTCCTGCCAAAATAGTATAAAGACCATCCACATGTATTTGTTATTTTAAATGTAGCCATACCTTATATGCTTAGGCCAATAGCATGTAGGAAATATGCTCCTCCTAGATTTTTAATTATCTGTGTAACAGTGGGTACCTACATTACTTACCCCAGGCATGGGAAGCATGCATCTGCTTTGGGAGCAATACTGTAAACATCAAGCAATTCCACAGGCTTGGGGCACTTTGTTTCTCTGAAGATCATGGCTTTTGTAATGTCTAGCACAATTATTTCAGTGACTTCTTACTGAGGTCTAACAAAATAAAATGCTTAATTCATTTTTTTTTTAATAAAATACGTATTCCCTTACTACTTCTGTGGTTGCTACAAGTGATTGCTCTATCACACTCTAACACCTTTGCATTTGTTTTCTTCTTGTTTTACATCCTGCAAATCCCTGAGACCTCACCTGGAGTACTGTGTTCAACTGTGGGATCTCCAGCATAAGAAGGACATCGACCTGTTGGAGCAAGTGCAGAGAAGGGCCACAGAGATGATCAGAGGGCTGGAGCACATATTCTGTGTAGACAGGCTGAGAAAGTTGGGCTTGTTCATCCTGGAGAAGAGAAGGCTCCAAGGAGGAAGACCTTTTAGCAGCCCTCCAGTACCTAAAGAGGACCTACAAGAAACCTGTAAGGGATTTTTTGTAGGAGCAATAGTGGTAGGACAAGGGGGAAGGGCTTTAAACTGAAAGCAGGTAGATTAGATATAAGTAAGAAGTTCTTCACTCAGATGATGGTGAAACACTGGAACAGGCTGCCCAGAGAAGGTGGGGATGCCTCATCCCTGGCAGTGTTCAAGATCAGATAGGTTGGGGCTTTGAGCAACCTGATCTAGTGGAAGGTGTCTGTACCCATGGTAGAGGGGTTAGAAGTAGATGATCTCTAAGATCCCTTCCAACCCAAACCATTCTATGATTCTGTGAAAAGTTCTACTACTGTCTTTCCAAGTGATATTAAGTTATCAAACAGCAATTGTTTTTTAAAGTTAAATAGAGGACTTCATGCCAGTTATTGATCCTGAAATTGTCCTTCTGCAGAAGAAAGAAGCCCCCAAAGCTTCAATTTCCTACCCTTAGCTTTGCTTATTTTTTTTTAAAGGGCACAGACTTCTTCTAAGGTGACAAAACGGCAAAGATCATACCTTATAGAATCATGGAATAGTTAGGGTTGGA
>NW_009931450.1:2324-27243 GCF_000696875.1 Nestor notabilis | reverse complement strand
GATTCTATGATTCTACTACAGCTTTGTAATTGAAAATACTGGCAGTGGACTCAGACACTACATACGCTTGCTTAAAAAGAAAAATTAACACTGGGGGTCTTATAGAAAAACACACTGGTAAAAATATCCAGGGCTGAAATGAGATTATTACATATAGAAAAAGCGTGGCTTGCCAATCCTTATACAAGGAATTCAACAGAACTTAGAAGAGCATATATGGTACTACAGAAACACCAGGACACTTCATATACTACTAATACTACCTCTGTACAAAAGCTTTCTAAATGTTTGTTGAAAAAATGATCTCTAGAGATAGGAAATATTAGTACAGTCATCCACTGAAGACAGGCCTAAAAATTAGACTGAAAGTCAACTTTACTTCAGTCAAAAACTAGGAGAAGGGCAGCAGCAGCATCTTTCCAGAGGATGAAAGCATGTTTCAGGAACTGGAAATCAGAACTAAACTGGAATTTGAATTAAAAAAAAAAAAAAAAAGGGCAAAAAACAACAAACAGTACATCATATAATCAGAACCACTGGTAGGTATTGCACTGGATACCATATGGAAACTTAAAGGTAATCCTGTCACAACTTCTTCTGCCCCTAGTATGAACATACTCAGTTTATGGACTTAAATATCATCATTTGACTTCTTGGCCCCCTGCCTCTGATGAACAAGTGACTTTGCCAGAGCTACCTGAATGCTATTAAAAAGATCCAGATGCATTTGGCTCAGTGAAATTTACAGCCTGTATTAGAGCAGAATTCAGAAGCAGTGTCACAGATTCCTAATCAGCACATATTCTCCAGCAATGAGCATATTATGGAAATCTTCTGCTAGACAAAGTCATTCTAAAAATGGACTGCCTCATATACAGGTGTAGATTCTCCTGCTGGGCTGAGTGAATGAATTTGAAAAGAAAGCGTCATTATTTTACTTGGACACTGTTACTTGTATAGAACATCAGCTCTAAGTTTCAATTCAGGACATGTTTAAGCACAGGCCTAATTTTAGTTTAATATGGCTGTTTCTCTGAATTCATAGGTTCACATGAAATAGCTCTGTAAAGGTCTGGATTTTTCACTGTGTCTCCAAAGTACAAACACACACAGACACAGCTCTGAGCACCTTTGCACTGGTCGCTGTTTCATAGAATTACCTTGAGCTTTCACCTGTAAGGTGTAGCATACAGTGGGAAAAGCTTGCCTGGGGTAAATAACCCTAACAAAAGCATTCCTAACAGTCCTAAATGACGTTTAAACGACTGGTTGATCTACCTACCAGTAGAAAAAAGTTGGCTCCAGCTTTCTGCAAGCTATTTCAGCAAAAGCTTGCTCTTCACATTACTGTATCACTAGGAAGTTAGGCACTGCACATGAATAACACTAAGAACAAAATTGCCTAAGTTTTAATGCTTTTATTTTTCCTGTATAAACCTGCTCTGTGAAATGTTCTAACAGTGTGCATCAGAAAGAAAATAAAAACCAAAACACAATAAACAAACAAAAAACACTCCCCCCAAAAATAACCTCTGCCAATAACCTCTGCTCTCTGCTCTGACTGACCTATAGACAGCTTGACAAAAAAAAGAAATGCTCTCTCTGCTTTGGATTGTACTAATTTCCTGCCTGTAAAAAAAAAAAAAAAAAAGATTCACATGCAATCAACTAATTTACTAAGCAGTAAAAAAGCTGCTTTACAACACATTACACATGAATATTTCTGCTGGGAGTGAAACAAAATTGAGCTTTTGAAAGAACACTGGAGTTATATTTGGCATTTTTATGGTAAATTTCATCTAGTAATTATCCTTGAGGAGTAACTATGAATTCACTTTTACTTATCATCTGTGACAGCAGTACTGCTCTTGTTGAGGAACTGCCCCTGCAAGGGTGCCTCTGCTTCTCTTGACACTAGGAGGCAAATTGGAGAATCTTCTCTTATTCTACCTAGCAGCTACATTCTGAGTGACTAATTTGTTAGATATCCCCACAGCGACTAAAAGTGGCAGTAGAAGAAAGGAAAAAAAAATTACATTTAAGCCTGAACCAAGACTTGGAAGGAGACATGAAAAACATAAGAGTGGTAAGATGGAAAAATAAAACTTACTTGAGGAAGATTAAAGAGATAAACTTCCCCTTTTTAGGTAGAAACTGCTAGAGAAGCAAATTCTGACAGTATGCTCTTCTCCCTTGCTTACGAACAGCTAATGTTTCTACGGGAACTTGCAGGGGTTGAAACTGGGTATAACCACAACCAGAACTGTAAAACACTGGGGATGGAGTTTGCCAAATGCAGTACAGGACATGTGAAGGTGCTAGGTTTTGATTTTCTGCTGGATTCACTGTACAATAATTTTTTTCACCACTTCATAATTTCAGCATTGAAAGCCTCTTGTGTATGCAAAAGCAGAAGTGTGCAAATGGGAAGAACTCATGTTGGGACAATACCAGACTTACAAACTGAGCTGGGAATTGTATTCACCACAGCACAGTTACATAGGTTTACTTACACATAGCACTCTAACAACCAGCTGAGTCAAGACATGCTGTCTCAATTTCTCCCTTCTCCTATTCTAGGCATTGCAAATACTGTCTAAATTACAACTCATGAGGAAATTCAGAGACTGGTATTCCTCTTCAGTGCCATTACCAGTGGAACGGACACAGTTCACATTCGTATCATGGGCAGGGACAACATCTTCCACTAGACCAGGTTGCTCAAAGCCCCATCCAGCCTGATCTTGGAACATTTCCAGGGATGGGGCAGCTACAACTTCTCTGGGCAACCTTTTCCAGTGCCTCACCACCCTCATAGTGAAGAACTTCTTCCTTTTATCTAATCTACTTCTTCGCTCTTTCAGCTTAAAGCCATTCCCCCTTGTCCTATGTCCTTGCAAAAAGTCCCTCACAGATTTCTTGTAGGCCCCCTTTAGGTACTGGAAGACTGTTATAAAGTCTCTCCTGAGCCTTCTCTTCCCTAGGCTGAACAAACCCAACTGTTTCTGCCTGTCTTCATAGGAGAGGTGGTGCTTCAGCCCTCTGGACTCACTCCAACAGGTCCAAGTTCCTTTTATGTTGGAGGCCCCAGAGCTGAACACAGTACTCCAGGTGGGGTCTCACAAGAGTAGTAGGGGGAGAATCATCTCCCTCGACCTGCTAGTCCCACTCTTTCTAATGCAGCCCAGTAAGCATACGGTTGGCTTTCTGCAAGTACACACTGTACACTGCCGGCTCATGTACAGCTTCCCATCAACCAACACCCCCAAGTCATTCTCCTCAGGGCTGCTCTCACCCCATTCCCCACCCAGCCTGTATTTGTGCTTGGGATTGTCTTGACCCAGATGCAGGACCTTGCACTTGTCCTTGTTAAACTTCATGAGGTTTGCACTGGCCCACATCTTGAGCCTGTCAAGGTCCCTTTGGATGGCATCCCTTCCCTCCAGCATGTTGACCACACCACACAACTTTTTTATATCATGTTTATAGCTTTATCAAAAGCCCTAAGATTTGCCATTATGTGGGGTGGGATGGCTTTGATACTGCACACACTGACTTAAGTGCGATCACAAGAGTGGTCCTGAACTGGTGTGTCTGTATATTGCTATCACCTGGATCTTGAAAAAGGGAGGCAGATTCCCACTAATATTTTCAGAGGCTAGTTAGTTCCTAACTGTTAATAAAATGCTGGGAATTGGAAATCTCTATTTTCTGAATTCACGTACCTTTAAAATCTGTCCCCAAATCACAGACTATTTACCATGAAGCAATGTGCTTAAGATCTAAAACCATTTGCACCCCCCATGCACAGCCCAATTGAATCTACAACCCTAACTAAAATGTGTTACACCAATTGAGCTTTTATTTCCTTAGATATGGTAAACCACCGTTCATCTCCTTCCTGGCCATTCAATAACAAAATTTGCTAGCTTTGTACTTATGTCATTACTTCCAACTTATTTGACCAGTTAATTCTAACTGCTCTCCCAGTAGAAGCCATTTATAATTCACTCCTCTGAAAAATTGCATCCAAACCTAAAAACAAAACAAGGCATTTGAACTTCCTACTAAGCCCCAGAGTCTGAAGCTGCTTCGGCTGCCATTTATTTACTTCTAATCTCTTAAGTGTAATTGCTTTTATTATAACAATATGGACCCAACTGGCTGCTGCTCTTTTTAACCTATTTCTTTCAACAATTGCGTTCAACCTCCATCAGTAAGCATGGATTATTAATTGGAAGCAAGGGGAAATGCAGCACATTATGATGAGAATGGTAATGGGGAGAACAAGAATAATCCTTTGCAGGGAGGGTTTTGAAAGTATTTTTCATCCTTTGCCTGGGAATGCAGCATCCCACACAGCCATACCCCATTTCTGATGTGAAGGATGACAGTGACTCCTGGATTTTAAGAAAGGAGCTTTATATTTTTGATCTAAGTCAAGCTGCTGGGAACTAATACAAAAATCATCATCACCCTCATCATCTGTACGAGGGGACCTGTCTGGAAGGTCAGCACTCTTGCCTTCCCAAGCAAGCAGAGAGGGAGATGACTGCTGTTACAGATGGCCCATGGACTGTCTACAGTCGATGATGCAACAAGAGTGAACAAAGTTCAGCAAGAAACAGGAACCTGCTATACACACACTTCACTGTTTCAGACTTGCTGTGGAGGCTTTATTTCATAAACACAGTGCAAGTTATTCTCCAAGCCACCCTCAGCTTTCTTGCAGATAGATACAGAACCCTTAGCTATCTACGGATTCTGACCCCATTCACTAAACATGACTGTTTTTACAAATAGCAAACCTCCTCCAGGCAGAATTCCCTTGTTACTAAAGTGGCACGGGAACAGCCTTCCTTGTTCTATGTTGTCTTCTCACTGTCACTAAGATGTCGAAAAATCTCCAGCAAAGACGTCTCCTCAGTGCTGTACAACATAGCAACCCCACAGGCAGTTCAAGTAAGCCATCTGGAAATTATGGATAAGTGATAAAAAAGAACAGGCCTGCTTCAGTTTAAGAACCATTTACATTGATAAAATACAGGAGCAGGCTTAGGCTGACTTTCATTCTCTCATAGCAATTCCTAGGAGCCCTAAACCAAAATGTATTCATACAGGCTGTGATCTTGCTTTAATTACAACACCTTTAAATAAACACACCCAAATATAAGTCACAAGGGGCAATAGTTTCATCAAAGTCTCAGTAATGTTCCATTTACAAGCCAAGCTAGCAGAAGACTGCTGTCTATATTGCTCTCTACAAATCTGATTACCCCAAACCAAAAGGAAAAATAGTAAACATTCTCTCCAATGTTGAGAAACAGTCTACAAGCTGAGACGGTGTACACAACTTTCTCCCCAGCACCAGTGATGCTGGGGAAGAGTTTGAGAAACCACGTAATATTTCTGTCTAACAGATGCAAGGTCAACAGAGATGCCATGATTATATTTCCATTTTTAACAACAAGGTCATAGTTTGGTAGGGTGCTGGGGACAGCCAGGTTCTAGAGTTCTTAAAACCTTACTCTGTCCTATAAATCTGGATACAACCAAGATCACAGTGCCCAGACCAGTGGTTTATACACAGAATCAAATCCACTTTGATTGAGGATTTTTAAAAATAGATTATGATGAGCTTGTAGTTCAGCCTGTTTCCTAGCAAACAGGAAGAGAGAAGAATGAGGCTGGGTGAAAGTCTGTCCGCAGAAGCATCAGGAAAAAGCATTTATTACACCTGTGTTTGCCAGGTTTAGCTTAATTGGTTTATCACATCGTGCTAATAGAAGGCTGATTGTCTTTTGTAAACTGCTAATGGCAAGCAAATCTCATGTATTACTTCCCTCTATCAGTAGAGAACAACTAGGATTTGAAACTTTGCATAAAAATAAGCAGTTAAACCAACTGAAGAAGCATGTTGACAGATCAACTAAACAGACTGTATGGCTGCAGGAGACAGATGTATTATAAGTAAAAGAATTTAGGTTATGGAAATGTCTAGAGGCAAGCTTGGAAACATATATCCTTGCTGAAAACCTTCTGCAAGACTGGTTTTGGTTATTGTGCCTGAGAAGCACATATGAAATTCAGTTTAAAAGGAAACTTTTTTTTTTTTAAAAGGATGTTCCAATGAATGTCCAATGGCCCAAGCCAAACACTGTACTTTTGATAAATGAAGGTTCAACATTGCTCTGACTCCTTATACAGACTTACACCAAGTTGAGTTAGGCAGTAACTGCGTTGCACTGCATTATGAGCTTTTCTTGAGGGCACAAAGTGCTTTTACTTAGCATACCATAACTTTTTTCCCTTAAAATATGTTACATGCAAGTTTTGCTTTGTGAAGAAATATAAGAAAGCAAAAAAGTGTCAGATGGTAGATCATATTGCTGTCACTTTCCTGGAAGCATCTCAGATTTTTTGGCAACAGACACACTACAATGATATGAATAGAACTTAACCATTCACAATCTAGAGAATTATGCAAGCGTTATGCATTTACCCATAGAGAGAACTCTTATAGACATGTTTTGTTAGCAACAGTTAAAGGGTTGAGTAGGCGTTGAAATCTTTCTGCCCAAGTTGTACTGGTTTTTCCACTTAAGTGAAAGTATTAGCTAGATGAAAATCCTTTAGTACTGAAACATTTTTGCTAAATAGCTTCCTTTCAGTAAGTCTCAAAACAAATACAGATGCATTTTTTAAATTCTTAAAAAAAATAAAAATCCCCGATAGATCTAGCATGTTGAAAAGAGAAAAAATGGTTTCCCATGGTTTACATTTCCAGTCTTTTGAAAGATTTACAAGGGTGCTTTGTTGTTAAGCATCCTCCATTAGCTACAGGAGGCTGTAGAAAAGAGAGATAAGGAGGTTTTAATTGAGAAGGAAATAAACTGGCTATTAGAGAACCTCATTCCCTCTTCCCTCAAACACTTACACTTCGTCTGCTAAGGTGGATTATCATGTATACAGACATGTAACAAGAAGTTGTAATGGAAAACTGCTTCATTGTATTTGCCTTTTAGTAGATTATGACCTAAAAAACTGGAAAGTGGAATCAGGCAAAGATACCCTGGGGCCTAATCTTGATATGTAGTTATCTAATTGTTTTATTAACCATGCAAAAGATACACACACAAATAAAAAAAAACAACACCCAAACCAACTAACAGGTGACATGAATCTGGGAGTGGCTTTAAGCAGCTAAAGGACAGAATGACAATCCAGAATTAACTTGAAAATTGGAGAATGTGAGAGGAAAACTAGATGAAATTTGACAGAACATATGTAAATTTCCACATGTAGGTCACTGTCATCAGCTGCACAAAGAAGCAGCGTGAAAAAGCCTTCTGACCTATGTAACAGTGGTAAGGCCTCACCTAGAAAATTAAGACCTGCTTTTAACCATGAAAAGAAGATAGGCACGTACTGTCAGAAAGTTCAAAGGCAAGAAAGAGTATGATCACAGAAACCAAAGATCAAAAATTTACTAGAACGGATTGAATGAACCGTGGAATGAGAGATGTTAATTTGAAGAATAAGAGACTCAACAGAACATTATAGTCTTCAAATATATAAAAGGCTGGTGCAATCCATTCTCCACATTCACAATGCCCAAGGCAGCAAGGGATAACTGAGCTTCTCTTACTGGACCTCTGATTTTCTGCTGCATGAGCTAGCACTGAAGAGGAGGTTTACCAGCCTGTTTAGCTTAGGAGACAAGCATAAGGACAAAGGAAATCTACAAGGAAATGAATGGTTCTTACAAAGAGCCTCCTAATCCACACAGCTGCATTTACAGCCTTCAAGAACACTTACACTGTCTTCCTGCATGCAGTTCTGCACTCACAACCATTAAACATCTCCCAGAAAGCTTCCTGGGCAGCATCCACTACTTAGATTATATACAAACGCAACATATTTTCAAAATACATTTGATATGTTGAGGTGAAAGGCAAGATCTACAACAGAGGTGTCCTTGACGCAGAATTCTCCCACATGGAGGCAACTCTTCCCATCACCATTTTCTGAACCTTACAATTACTTTGCTGTCCATTCTGCAGTTCAAAAACAGTTTGTCAAATGGAGATGGCAAGGGAGTAGGCTGAATACAATTTCTAAGACAGGCATGGTAGCATTAGTTTCTTAACTCATCTTTGCTATGATCCTTCCAGGAAGCCATAATAGCTCCTTGCAGCCCTGTGAGATGGATAAGGAAACACTATCAGACTGGACCAAACTGGATAAAACAGAGGAAAGTAGCTTGTCCTCATACAGGAAGACAGTTTCAGAGATAGGATTAACATGAAGCAACCTCACTTCAAAATTACTGACCATTATCACCCATTAAAGACAGTTTCTGTACTGAAATTTTTCATTTTTTCTGTACTCAGGTCTGGTTTTACTTGTTTGCTGAAGGATTCAAAGTATACAAATTGTACTTAAATAATTTAACCTTCATTACCTGTAAAACCAGATTCACTATCCCTCTTGATCTGAAGTAGCTGCATTGCTATACTACTGCATAAAGAGGCAGAAACAATAACAATCTTATAGTGGTTGCTGTTTGTTTTTTGGTTTTTCTTTTTATTGTTGTTACTTTATAGATCATATTCCCAAGCACATATTTCAAAAAGAGTGACTGGGACTATTTTATTTTTAAAGAACTTCATAAAGAGCAGTTGATGTATTGCTCAGAACTACATTTTTCTATTGCTTGTTCCTCAACTAAAATAATATCCTGATTTTTTATGTTTTGATGTCATAACAATTGTACCTTGCTGGTACAATTAAGGGATGACATCTTAAAAAATAAAACAAAACAAAACAAACCAAAATAAAATAAAATAAAATAAAATAAAATGACAGCAATAGTCACTAACAACCAATGAGCATGAATGGCAAAAGCATTTGAAAAAAGTGAAAAAGTGATATAACAAATGCAAAAATAGAGTGCTTGAGAACAGAGCTGCAATGTAACAGTCATTTATATTTAGCAGGGCTTTAAGGTGGTTCTACCAGAATCACCAGAAACTTGGGCCCTCTTGCTGACTTTTTATTTTTCCTCACTAATTCACTCCACACTAGCAGGATCTTTGTATTTCTCAGCTTAGCAAGCAGGATTGCTTCAGGTCAGTGGAGGCTCTTTCCTGATTTTGTTCAGGTAACACATGATCTCTGTCTTGGGTGCTTAGAAAAGAAAAATCAAACCTCTGTTTTTAGTTAATTTCACATACTTTGTTCTAAAGCACTACCTTCAAATCATTTCTCACTGTTTTAACTCTTAGCTAATACAGGGAGATTCCTCTCCACAACATATGCTTTATCTGCCCGTCAGAAATGTTATGCACACTTAGTACTGGAAAAGCTTTCAGACTTTTTTCCCCTCTGCTTTCCCATTCTGAGCTAAAACTAAGCAGAAAGCCCACGAGCTAGCTGCCACTTGTAAATATTTAATAAATACTGTAGGAGAAGGTTCCAAGAATAATTACTTCAGATTATATTTTGCTACATCATAGATATCTTCATTGGTCGCAGCGCTGAATGACAAACTGTTATAAAAGCAAGCTTAAAGCACTGAATATTTATGCTTGCATGTGAATTGCATGAAGAATAAACACATCTTACAAGTAATGAAAACAAATTTTTTAGCAGTGAGATAGGCTACCAACAGAATAAGCTGATGATCAGCTAGCAGCACAAATGAGTTTGGGTTATAGCTTTCCAGGCTGTTCACAAGCTTTACACTAAAACCAATTATTGTTCTTGTAATGCCTTTCTAAATTGTAAGAAGTGTTCTACTGATTTCAATTGGAGTCAAGTCAGGATTAGAGCAGCATATCAACAATTTAAAAAATACGTCTCTCTTGGAAAAATCTATCTGGACTGAAAACATTGAACATAAAGCACCTTTCACTTAAGAATCCTACCACATTCAGAAGTGCTGGGGCCCTTCTCGTCCCCTGTGACACAGGTGTGTTGACCCTGATCTTACTTCCAGAAGATAAACACTATGAAATTCTTGTGGAAGTTAAGTTTTATAGATTCACGGATGAAACCAAAAGGGAAGGACATGTGGAGCCCCATTCAAGTCTCAAAGGCGAAAGGACTTGAGCCCCATTTGGATGGGCTTTTGAGAAACCTGATCTAGCAGTGGGGTTGGACTAAATGATCTTTGAAGGTCTCTTCTAAACCAAACTATTCTGTGATTCTATAAAAGAAAGAAAAACTGCAGAAAGAAAATAACAGCCAGGATGAAGAGTTATAGTCTGGGATATCCTGGAATCAAGTACATGACTGAAGAAGAAAAACATTTAAAGCAAATTATTATATAAAAAATAAGCAGATCAAAGGGAACTTTTCCCGTATCTACTGTATTCTGGTAATAAAACTATGAATAACAACTTATCTGTATGTAGAAGTGACAACTGCAAATGCAAATCAATTTTCATGGAAGAGCTACAGCTGGACACAAATTACAGTTGTAAATCCTAATAGAAAGATTCAGAGTTTTCTTGTATTGTTTCAGTTGGTTTAATTTTCCCACATACTCCCTGCAAAAAAGCCATCAGGCCCTGAAAGGGTCTTTCGGCAAGCCTTACTTCTAACCTCTTCACCTACTAGACAAAGGGAACAAGAAGGAGGCTTCCTGCTCTCCAGCAGTACAGTAAACTTAGACTTTTGTTTTTCATTAGTTCACTTCTGGTTTTAAGTTAGTACCTGAAATGAAGTACTTTGGATTTGACTAAATAAAGCTTTTTTGTTCAACAGAACATAAAACTCTGAGGTTTTGGTTTATTAAAAGAAAAATCATGTAATTTTGTTAATCTGAGGCTATCATCTTCCCACTTCGCTCAATTCAACTGATTTGGAAGGTAAACTTAGTCAATTGTTCACATTCCCAAAGGGCAAATGCAGTCTAGTTATCAATGTTTCTCAAAAAGCTGATAAACTATCTCTACTAATTAATTAGCACACAGTCCCCATTAAAATGGGTGGACTTGTCATTAAGTCATTAAATTCCTTGGCTACTCAGAGTGATTAAAATCCACATCCCCAAAGCCTAGCAGGATATTGCCTGTGTACATCAAGGTGCTATTGCATGAATGATGAGCAATAAAAATAATTTACAGAAGTCTGAATTTAATTGGCCATGCTGCCAGCTTTCCTTTCAAGTGATTGTTACTAATTTAAATTAAAATCCCATACACCATTACAAGAACAACAGAAATTGATTGCAACATCTCCTGATTACAATCCTGGGAGGATTAGAAGCTCTTGAAGTTTCATAATTAAAGAACAGTATGTCTACACATTTGTCTATCTACCACAGTATCAGAACCTTCTAGGAACCTATGAAGAACTTTTCTTGACAGAATCATACACCTAGATCTAGAAAGAGAGTATTTTAATCAGAAAACAAACAAGCAAACAAAAAAAACCTCAAAACCAAAACCCATCCAACTATTTTTAATGTGTTTTAAAATACTTCCAAATTAAAACCCAAAAAGAACAAAAATATTCTTAATGCTTTTCCATGACCAGTTTTTAACTTATTAGTAATATAAGATGCACTTTTATTTTCATAACACAATTGAAAACCATTTTCAACTTTTAATAAGCTCAATACTTTACCCATTTTTGTGCTATGTTTTAGTATTTTCTTTGTATGTCCCTGTTATGGCTGAGCTAATCACACTGTCCTATGCAGAGGACTGTGATAAAAGTTAATGAATAAACACCTACTGTGCAGAGCTGATTACTAGTAGCAATAGCACTCTGAGGGAAGACAAGCTTTTATTTGCCTCTCTTTGACGAAAGCCAGCAGTACCATATTGTAGTCATCATATTCAGCTGCAGGCAAGTCGGTGGAGCAGGAAAGTCTGAAAGAACCCAACAACACCCTTCAACATGAATTTCCTTGTGCACTGAAGTGCAGCTTCCGCATTTTTTTGATGATCATAGCAACAGATAGAGATATTAATTTGACATGGACATTTTTATCCCATTTCTCATTTCATGGGATGAAAGCAAAAAGCATTCTTAAAACATTTCTAATGCATCAGAAGTAAGATCTACACACATACACACAGAGGATCACGTACTAGCCAAGCAACATACAGGACTTCGTGCACTTAAGGGCCTGCTGCTGGATCATGTCAGCTGTCCAGACAGTTTTCATCAGCAATAACAAGCACCATTCCTGACATGAAGAGGAAAACCATCCCTCAGTGACAGAGTCCCTCTTTTCTATCAGTAGAGCAGGGATCTGTGACATCAGATGTAATGATGCTTTAGAAGTTGTGTGCTTGTTTCTTAAGCACTGTTCAGCTGCTACATTCTCACATTTTCTGCTGCTAAAATGACAAAATTCAGGATTCTGCTAAATATCAGTTTCTTTGGACAGGACAGGACACACTCCATAGTGTCCTAGGACCAGTAAACCTGAAATAATGATGGATGCAGAAATATTTTTGCCATGGCATGACTGTATTGCAGCAACTGTCCAAGTATGTAAGTCTAACACATGCAGATAAAGGACAAACTATGTGAGGACTATAATGAAGAAGGGACATCATAAAATTTTAGGAAAGGTGACTCTAGAACTTGGTTAAGAGAGGTAAGAAACCTCTCTCATAATACATTCCAGTGTGCCAGAAGACTGTCAGAGGATGAAAAGAAAAGCCCTAAGCAAACAAAAAAAACCAAAAGCAGTGTAATCCTGTTGCACTTGGTACATTCAATATTGACTTTCAGTGATATAAGTAATCATCTAAAAATTTTATTCTGGATCGTAAGGGCACAGACATCGAATATCTGCTTAACAGTTGAAGCTGTAGTTCTGGAACATTGTCTTCTTGCAAACAGCTATTTAGGGAGACAGGGAAAACAAATAAATATAGCATAGGCTCTGGAGGTCAAAACATTCCAAGTCAGCTTATTTCAAAAGCTTCAACTACTAAAGCTCCTAAACCCATATTTATTCTTAAAGCATTTTCCTTCAGTTTAAGCTATCATTGATGTTGCTGGATTCATCAGCTACTAATATTATATGCAAATGTTCCAAAGCTACAATTACACCCAGTGAGAAGCTGAAGTTTAAAAGAAATCTTTTTAACTAGCGAGTGTAAAAAGTCAGAATTGATCAAAATACAATTAAATGTATTATGCAGGAATACTTGCAAAGTAAAAAGGGGCTTTCTTAGCTTTCTCAATAAACAGGCTGAATGGTTTTCATAGCTTCTACAGTTTTAAATCCTAGATTTGCATTTTGAGCTTCAAACCCAACTCTGTTTCAAACCTGATTTCTTCTTGCTTATTAAAGTTTTCTATCTGGCAAAGCAATTGTTCTTGCTCCCAACATTTGTCACAGATACTCAGAGTTTAGTCTTTTGATGAACCAAACAGGACTTAAAACTACAGCAATGAAGCATGGCAGCTAGCCAAATTTGCTGGCAAGTTGACCTCCATTAAGCACATTTGCTAGTGACACTAGTAGATCTTCTTATACAGGGAGTGAAAACGAAGCACTGCCCCTCTCCACCACTTTAGAAACACATTACTTCCTTTTATTTTATGAGAAATTGTGGCAAGAAAAAGTCCAGAGAATTCTTCTTTTAGATAGATGCATTAATCAGAAAAAGGAGCCACTGAATTGAAATAACAGGACAAAATCTTTGCGAAGAATATTATTTAAATACTGAATCAAAAATGGGCTGGGTCATGAGGAGCTGGACTGGTTTGGTTTTGTTTTACCAGATAAACAAAGTGGTCAACATTTTTGCTCTGTGGGAAAAAAAAAAGGGTTCTTTATTTATTCCAGAAGTTAGATAAACCATATTTAGAGCTAAATGGATGTTTTTGTAAATAATTTTCAACTCTTTCTTTGAGACTCTTTTCAGCTATTTAGAATCTGAAGGTTAGAAAAATGTGAAGGTCATATCCCAAACACAGAAAAACTTCATTGCTACAAATACTAACAATTACCTTGGATTTTGCACTGAAGATTGTTGTCAGCTCAAAAGCCAAAAGTAATTAATAGCTCTAATTTAATGAAAAAGATATTGTCACTGAAAATGGTATTTCAGAAATAATTTGGATTAGTTTAGTCACTATATCATGCTATCTCAATTTCTGTTATCTACAGAAAGAAGAGCATACACTTTTACAGAAGAAGAGGTAGAGCCTAAGATTTAAACAGAGAAAAATGTCTACAAAAAAGTTTCTCAACTTATTTCTATCAACTACCTTTAGAAATTTCAATACTGTGAAAGGGTGCACAAGTATTTAAATAAGTACATGTAAGTATTTAAATAAGTACATGTCTTCAAACTCTGTAAGTTCAGGAAGTTTCTCTCAGTGCCATAGAGTAGTTGGCAGCATCACTGTGCAAGGAAGGCTGTTAAACTCCAGCTTAATGTTACACAAAGTTAATTTGCAAATCCCCTCAGACATGCCACTGAAAAAAATGCAATACACTCATTACATTTACCACTATGAATACAGGATTGTACTGACAAATTCCTGCATCTCAGTTCCTCAAATTTTACTGTTGTGTTTGAATAATAGTCTGTTATATTCTATTTTCTCTGATCTTAAAGCACAGCAAATCTTACCACATACCCTAGCAGAAAAAGATCAGAAAACACCACTTAAGCCTTAAGATTAAAAGTAGCATCCCCTTTACACAGCAAAATTTTGAGCTAATACACTGTTTAGGCCAGCTGGTAACTCAGAACCATGCAGCCGCACGCTCACTCCCTGCCTTCTTACCCCTCCACTCCCACAGTGAAGGGGAAGAGAATCCCACGGAAAAGAATGTAAATCCCACAGGTTGAGATAAGAACAATCCAGTAACTAAGGTACCATACAAAACTACTACTGCTACCAGTTATAATAATAATGATAAGGGAAATAACGAGGGGAGAGAATATAAAACTAAAAGAGGAAAGGAAAAAAAAAAAGGAAAAAAATAAGCACAAGTGATGCACAATACAATTGCTCACCACCCGCTGACTGGTACTCAGGCCAACCTGAGCAGCAATATGGGCCTTCCAGGTGACTTCCCCCAGTTTACATACTGGGCATAACATGCTGTGGTATGGAATACCCCTTTTGCTAGTCTTGGTCAGGGATTTTGTCTCTGCTTCCTCCCACCTTCTTGTGCCCCTCCTCTCATGCATGGCAGAGCATGCAACTGAAAAGTCCTTGATCAGGGTAAACATTACTTAGCAACAACTAAAAACGTTTGTGTGTTATCAGCGTTCTTTTCACGCTAAAGTTGAAAACACAGCACTGCACCAGCTATTAAGAAGGAGAAGAAAAATAACTGTTACAGCTGAACCCGGGACAACACTTAGCCTACACCAGATTGGTACCGAATATGGCAAATAGCTAGCAACTAGCCTTAAAAAAGCCTATTTCCTGGAAAAAAACAAAACAAAACAAAACAAAAACACCACAAAAAACTACCATATTTTACATTGAGACCTGTGATGATGAGCATACTGGGGCACCACTGACATTTGAAGATGCGATTTTTCACTAAAGCACTAGAGTGTTCCGTGACTGCCTTACCAAAGTAGGCCTCCAAACCTGTCAAGAAGTTTAGGATAAAGACTGAAATGGAAGGAGGAAGGGGGGAAGGTGAGAGGCATTTTTATGGACTGCAGTGAATATTCTGTAAAAGGAATGGGAAATCCTGCAAAATTAATGTGAAATTTTTGAGATGCCACCACATTTCACTCTTTACATTTGCAGGCAAACACAATGAAACACAGCCTTTCACTTACTTCACACACACACAGTTAAAAATCTTTGCCAGAAGTGTGAAACTAATCACTCTGTACTACAATCAGCACAAGAATGGCTTCAGTTTAGGCAAAGGAACAGAATGTGTGTGTCATTCCTTGTCTCAGTTTCTCTCATGTTCTTTTGGAACATATTAACATGTAGTTGACATGTTTCCATCAGTCAAGGTCTCCTTCTTTGGTCTCTTTCCTGCTAATAGCTTCTTTTCTAGAACAAGGAGTCTGTCTTGACTCTTCCTTATTGTTCATTCAGCCAAACTGTCACTCAATTTCCTGTAACTGACTGATACTATAGTCAAAACTCCCCAAAATGATCTGTGCAACCTCCTCACGACTGTTCTTCTTTGGCTTGGGTCTTGGCAGAGGGAAAATATTGGGTGCCCAATAATAAATTAAAGCAGGATATAAATCTGTGTGACTGGGAATGTTTCCAAGCTTCTGGATCTGGGCATATAGATATGCAGGCATATCTACCTGCACCCACAGTAGGGCAGGACTCAAGCAAATAATAGACTTTTGCCTAAATCCTGGTGTCTTACAAAAGGAAACCAGTCCCCACAGGACCAGTAGGAGTTGTAACTCTCATTGACCAGGTCTTTACAGCACATAGTCACAGCTTGGCTTAGAAACCACCTCAGCTGAACAGATGGTGTCCCACTTCAGACACCCTCATTGCCTTTATAGAGTGAAGTTGTTAAGAATTAACTTCTTTGACAAGTTCTCTATCTTCTTTCAGAGAGGGTAGATGGTATGTGACAAGTTCTGTGTTGGCTGGTGGATGAATACAGAACATTAAAAAAATTCAGCAGTTTCACATCCTTAACTGCACTGAATAAATTGGGCAGAACCTCCTCCCCAAAGTCATCACAGGGCTGGATGATCTCTTAATCAAAATCCCCAGCTTCTACAAAGAAAATATGCTGTTAGCTGACAAGGAAGGCAACAATATAAAAAATCAATAAAAACAATCTTTTCCAGTGCCAATATTTTTTTACACCACATTCCTATCAGATTTTTTTTTTCATTAGGAAAAAAAATATAGCAAGTTTTTAATAAAACTGTAAATTCTTCATGGGAATTGTCCCTAGCAACATTGCTTCATCTAGCTGTAGCCCATTGGCTGATATCTTAACCAGTCCCAGACAGTTTAACATCTGAAACTGATCGATAACAGTGTTCTTAGGGCACCAGCAAGAAATATAACCCTACTGTAGCTGTACTTGTGTGCATTATTATTCCTCATCCTTTCCCTCTTTTGCCCCCAGAAGATATTGATTCACTGCTAATATTCCATCACTAAATTGCTATTAAGCCCTATGGGGCTACAGTCAGAAAAGTGATGGCCTTGAGTCCTTCCTGGCTTCAGAGTATATGTTCAGGCTCCTATGCTCACTGTCATATGCATCTTGTAGCCCAAATCAAGAGCTGTACACACCAAATGCAATGTGAAAGAACAATATCTGAAAGAGAAGTTGACATTCCTCTAGGAATTGAAAATAAGTATCAGTGCAATCCTAATCTAATAGATGAGCTAAAGAAAACAACAGTGTCTGGGAAAACAATACTTTGAAAGCAGCTCCATGTATTATATCACATATTTACATTTCATGTTCTAATATACAGAATTTTAATCTGGAGGTGCAATCCTTTTCAATGTCTTGATTTCAAATTCAAACAAGAAAACAGCTCAAGTAATAAATCAGTATTTAATTAAAATCTTGTGTGCTTGCACTTTTTTTTAAGAAGCAAAGAAACCAGATTTATTTGTCTCAGTCTTTTAAAGCACCACTGGCTTCAATCAATGAATTTTTCAGAATACATCTTCCTCCAATCTTTTCAGGAACTGAATCTCTCAGAATCATGTTGGCTTTCCTGGACACTGAAGACACTTGTTAGCAGTCCTACAAATAAAGTGAATATAAGTCCTGAAAATAATAGTTGTTTTTCAGCATAAGCAGCTTTCCAAAATGAGGTTTGTGTCAATCACCTTCCTACCATCAATTCATCTAAGGTTTTGTGATTATCACAAGGGTCTTTGGGGAGAGTTACATGGGATGATAAGTGATTGACAACTGGCTGCATGTATGGATGTTTTCCAAGGGATCTATACTTCATCACTGAAATCCAAATGAATGCTTAATAGATGGAAATAAGCATTAGAGAATGCCTTATTAGCCTATGACCTGCCTCTTAATGAGACAATTTCAAATTGAGAAAATTCAAACCAGAGAAAACAAAATACGAAGATTAAAGATGAAAGACAAAAGTGAAAAATGGACCTGACAAAACAAGAGTGAGATAATCCAGTTTTACCCTTGCAGTCAATAGAAAAGTCTACAGGCCATATTTTTAGACAGTCTTTTTCACAGGTGGCACTTCAGCCAGAAAGTAGAGAAAATACAGGGAGTCAGGGTATAATGGTCCCAGGTCTAACAAGATTTAGACTCTGAAAAGAAAAATAGGAAGCAATTTAGTAACAGTCAGTGTCCTGCAAGGCTAAAAAGTCTTGGTAGTCAAAGAACATAACAGAAAAACAGACTCTTGCTAACACGGAAATTAACAGCTTAGTCAAAACTAAACTGGGTTTAACTAACGTACTGTAATTGGTATTTCCCATTATAGTGCTTAGAACATGGCACATAACACTGCCTTCACACAGTATGTAAGTAACTGTGTTGTAGATATACACACACAGCATTACAGTCACATTCAAAGTCCATTGCTATTAATGGAAAACAGCCTTAATTTAATCCTAATTCTGTTAGAGATTTTTGACAGTCTGAAGATTTCTGGAAAACATACAAACAAGACAGTATAAGTATGATCCTGGATTATGTTCTCTTTACTGTTCATAATTAGTACTAATTCTATAGCAAAAGGTCTAGAAGTTGCTTTTAATGCTTTTTTTTTCTTTATGTTAGCAGTAAATATTTTACCTCATATAGCAACAAGTTAAAAGTGACCTGGATTGCCTAGTAGCCATCCAAAGGCACCTATCACCAAAGAAGGAATGTTCCTGGGAAGCACAGAACAATACTACTACTGAAATAAGCAGGTGCCATAGTGTCTCCTGATATCCTCAGCACCATAGTAGTAAGTCTCTGCAAGGCCCCTGTTTGCCAAGATTTCCTCTCATCATCCTAATTCTCTGATCCTACATATTCCTGAAGGAGAAAAGTTATGAAGTATTTATAAAGTATTTCTAACTTCCTAGACAAAAAAGTGACAACATAAGAAACGGTGGGCATCGTGGCAAAGAACCTGTGCCGTCACTCAAACTTTGACCTATTGTGCAGGACCAAAAGATGGTATGATCTAGAGTTTTCAGTATGTTTCCTAAAACAGCTGTAAATTTGTACCAAACTTCAACAAGACAAGTCTTCTCTGGCATGCTAGTTTTCATGGCACTGAGAGCAATTAGCATCTGTTAAAGGGCATTTCCAGTCATTTAACTGAGACTGCAATAAAAACATATGGTATTGCCAGAGCCCGAATTTTCCCTTCATGGTTACATCACATGCACAAGAAAGAAGAAGGGGCAGATGTCTACCTCTCTCACTAGGTGTCCCCCAGACAATGACTGTCATAACAAGCAGAAAGTAAAATGAAGCAAGCCACACCACCTGTATTCTTCAATTTATCTTCAGTCTCAACACCAGACTTGTAGTGTGTTTGATCTCATGGTTGATTGTTAAGCCCACAAAACCCCAACTATCTATTCTATTTAATCAAGCCTCCAGTGGTAAAAAAGTTACATTATCCAAGTATTTGACCTGCAAAAACAGCAGTCATGGCATAACATCCTGACAGCTGTCTTCACCAAAATATGCCTTTGATGGATAGCAGTACACTCACCATGCAAAAGCTTTGGTTGGACACATCAAGTTTCCAGGGTGAAAAAACATACAACTAGAACACTGGTTCACAATATCCCTAAAAAAACCTGGGTATTTCTCTTTGTTGTAAAAGAAAAACATAACAGATGCACAAATATCCTCACTACATGCAGCAATGGGAAAAATGCAGAAGTGGTGTATGCCACTCAAAGCTCAGGAGTTCAAAGTTATGTAGGAAAATAAAATACTTCCATAGTTTACAGCACTGTAACAGAAACAGAGCTGCCAGAGCTGAACTTACTATCTTCAAGAGCCTTTTAGAAGAGGTCAATGAAAGAGGAAAAAGTGTAAAAGTACGCTTCTGTTTGTGAAGGAAACTGTCCATCATTTGCACTGCAAAATTCTGAGGTAATCTAGAAAGACCCAGACACAGCTGTGTTTATGCTTTCAGATACATACTTATATTCATCTGAATATAATAGTAGTAGATAGTTTTACAAATTAATTAATTAAATGTGTTCTGTAGGAGTCTGCTGTCTCATGATACATTTTTATATCCTTGGTAGAAAGAAAACAATGCAGACATTAGTATAAAACATTGCTTATTGTTCATAATACTCTATTCTCTGGATTCCTAGGTAACGAGTGCAAAAATACATCAGAAGCATCCTAGTGAAAAGAATTTCTA
Organism: Nestor notabilis; assembly: GCF_000696875.1. Lineage (NCBI taxonomy): Eukaryota > Metazoa > Chordata > Aves > Psittaciformes > Psittacidae > Nestor > Nestor notabilis. The sequence goes on along the minus strand of NW_009931450.1, from coordinate 6,910 downwards.
ATGCATCCTAAGTCTAAACATTACCATCAATTTGAGATATATTTCTAAATGTCAGAGAGCAAATTATATTTGATGTCAAGCCAAAGCATTTCAGTGTGGAAGCACCACTTCAGGCTTCTATTAATAGAACAATCTATTTTAAGAAAGAAACACTACTCATATTTCACATGGTCTCCCTCAGAGTTTCAGGAATTCAGAATTCAGCTTGAATTTGTCATCATATTTTCCATCTAGCTCTTTTAGGTTTATAGTTTTTCAGTCACCTATATGGCCATAGTGTGTGCTCTTGATTTCAATTAGGTAACTTCATATTTCCATTCGTGGTGTCTTATAGTAATTCTAAATGTTTAGGATTAAGCACATTCCAATCTGTTATCTTTTAATTATTCATTAATTCAGATACAAAGGTGTTATTGTTCCTCTCAAACCATTTCTTCTGGTTTACACGAACAAGTCTGCATAAGTTAAAATGCTTACTAGCCAAGATTTAGAGATGGCAACATATTTAGTATCATGCTTATCTGAAGTATCTTTTAACCTTGAAAAGCATCCAAAGCTTTTCATATTTTATGCCTTAAAACATTTAGGCCATCTTTTCGAATGAAAGAAGCTTTTTTCAAAGAGATTACTGAGAATACTAAGTAATTGCTTGTAGCTGCAAGTTCTACTTATAAAAATAATTCTCTCTTACTTCCACAGCATTCTGCAGCAACGCTAGTAGCCAAGGGTGAATTTCTTCCAGCTGCCTGAGAATTTTAGCACGTATATGCTTCTTAGTCAGTGAAAAAAAGAGACAGGTTAGCATAAATTGTTTCTTGCAAATACTTCACGTAGGTGTCTAAAATGGGTACCTGAAATAAATTAATCTTCTCAATTGGCTCTACAAATAATCTAGATGATTAGCTTAGATCAGACATCTAGAGGGTTTATAAATGGCTGGGATCTGATGAGAGACAAGCCATCCAAGTGGCTTCCTCTTCTATGGTAACAGTAAAGCCTGCAGGTCTCCAAGGTAATTAAACCATGGAAAGATGTTAAACATAAATTAACGCCATTACCAGTTACCTAGAGCCACTCAAACAGTGACCAAAGTTAGAATTAAAATGTTGTTAAGAGAGTTTTAGAGTATAAAAAAAATATCTGGGACATATAAGCATAATTATGAGCAGTTGACCAATTCCTTTTGGATGTAAGACACAATGCTCATGTGGACTACAAAGTCTGAATTTCTGATAACTAATTAAACAGGATTTGCAAAATTATGTGTTCACCTCAGATCTGTAGTGCTGGAGTATCTGTTCTCCCACTCTTCACAGCCCCTTCACTCTTTTCCCTGTTATGGCCAGTTACTAGAGCAATGTCAGACCTGTGTACTTCCCTCATGCTTTCGATTCTGAAGACGAGGTAGCTATAAGGCAGAAGTCACAGCACCAGCACAGCCCTATCCTGAGCTCATTCTTCTGGGTCCTTCATGTCTCAATAGTGCAGGTTGAGCTATTCTTGTAGTTCCTGGTTTTGTACTTCATCGTACTTGCTTATAGAAATAATCCCAGTGGTTTGTTAACAGGCTTTTCAAAAAGATATCTAATGACTTTTACTGTTACAACTTTCTTGCTTTGGGCACATACATCCATTCTAGGAACTCTTTGTTATTTATTTGACCCATTTTGCCTTTAAATGCTATGTGCACACCTGCACTGAAAGCTACTCAATTTTGCATTGATGGATTTATTATTCCAGGACTCTCAAGGAGAACACTCAAGAAGTTGACTTGAAGGAGCTTAATGTTGATGTTCTTTCTAATTGCGCTGAACTCAAACTCTTAGATGATCTTTGGAAATCCCCAGTTTTATATTTATTTAGAGTACCACCTCAAATACCCAACTGCAAGTATTGTAAACATGAAGAAAGCATGTTAGCTTTTTTTAAAATACTTTTCTTCCAGAAAGCTGGAATTACGTATATATACCTACTTTTCCTAGCTTCTTTGTCTCCAATCAGTAAGTTCTATTTCTTTGGCAGAATTAGTGCAACCACTGATTTCCCCAGTGGGAAGGGACAGGGGGAGGAAATAATCCTCCCAGCAAATCTTAGCTTTATTAGTTTGAAAAGTCCTCACAATCTATAAACTAAGAACATTAAGCTATTAGAGAGAAATAAAGTTTTTTGTTCATCTGCAATTCAGACCTTGGAGTATTAAACACAGCAGTGTACAAAATGTCTCTTTCTATTGCTAAATAAAGTTAACGCATCATATCCTGTAACACAGTAAGAATTAGCTAACTGTAGCACATGTGCAATGAATGCTTAATTCTCTGCTACCCTCCCCTCCGGAAATTAGCTGACCATGTATATGTAATAAACCTTATGAGGATCCTCATATGAGCATGTGCTCCTTGGTCTCCGGTAGACCAAGTAGCACACATTCACATTCTCTGTGGCCCAAATCATTTGTCATCCAGACCTCACATCTCACCACAGCAGACTATTACTCCACTATGATCTTTCCAATGAAATTGAAAGAGAAGGGAAGAGTGGCTTGCAGAAGCACCATGCATTGGTGGTTTACCTCATTATAATATTGAGACCTTGCTAGGGCTGTACCCAGACTTGACAAGCTGAAAAACATTTCTATGTCTACTAGTTTAACATAGTCATCACTGTCACCTGATAAAGCCACTGATCTAATGACTCAGCCAGTGAGAGGTCATTACATGAGTGAGATATCCAATAAGAAAGCCAGCAGAAGGAGCAATGCCTGCCACATGGTTTCTTTAAATTCATGTAACCATATATAATGGAAGTCTAGTCATGGTTTTTAGGTTTATCAGAGTTTTATTTGACCTATTACATATTCTACTACAAAACAGACTTCCTACCATGGGAAGAAAATCCAGAGCCATTGGTATGTGGATGGTCTTCCACAGTTAACAACAGCATCCAACACAGCGTGAGGTTTTCTGACTATTTTTATTTAAATATTATGAAGCTGCCAGCCAGGATAAGAATTCCACCAGTACCTGTAAGGGGATTCTGCCAACAATAGAGCACCAGGTCTATAGGTGGAGGTCTAGCATGATCTACAGATCCTCTGGCTACCCACTACACACAACCAGGTAAGCACTGGTTCAGGAACCTTCACAGAAAACACACCATTAACTGCAGAGCTGGAGCAATGCCAGCCTGCTAGTTCAGGAACTAGCAAGATGGGCTTCAGATTACTCAGGAGGTGATAAAAATAGGCTGAAAGGTAAATTTGGCAAAGGAAAGAGTCAAGAGAGGAAAGCAGGAGAGGGAATAAAAAGGAGAAAAAATACTAGTAACACTGTGTTCGGGAGGAAGGATGAGGACTTGAAGTTTTTGAGGAAAGATACAGTTGTATGTTTACCCCACTTATTTTTACCAGAGAAACAGCTGAATGGTGTCATCCCTATTTAAAATAAATGTAGTTATAATCATGAATCCAGAAGCAATGACTGCTGACTTGGATCTAGTTCAGACTTCTCAGGCTCCCATTTGTGGGCTGTTAACTGTAGCTGTGATATTACTGGGTTTTACTGTTTGCTGACCGCTAAGTTACTAAGAAGAACCAAAAAGGTCAATAAATTGTCACAGCCTGCATTCCTCAAAATGTCTTCTGACCTCTTTGATCCCTAAAAACCCTGTAAAGTGATCTGAAAAGAAAAAGCACTCAAGTTACTTCTTAAGTGATAGGAACTAAATTATCTGACCAAGATCTTTAAAAAAGAGTAATACATCGAGGATAAGGGTATGCCCAATATGCCACCCTCATCAGGCAAGATTACTTCCTGACCTGAATAACATTCACAAGTTGATCAACTTCGAGGATTAAAAATAAAAGATACTTTAAATATCTCCATCCTCTGAAAGATAAATCTGCTCTGGATACTTTTATTTCATGCTGCTTAAACAGTCCAAAATTTCTTTCAACTACTTGCAGAAGTTTATTAAAGCTAATTTTGAGCCTCTGGTGCATTTATATGCCTGCTTATGAACTGGAAACACCTGCAGAGCACTAGTACGATGAGAAGCATTAAATAAAAAAATAAATAAATAAAATCCAAGGTTGTTTCTCTTCAACATCCCTTTGATGCATTTATATCCTGTCCTCAGATAAAGACCTGGACCTTTTCCTATTCAGCTAGATCCTGAATTATCGATTCAGTTTTTGCTTTGATAAGACTCTCATCTGGCTCAGTAGGACTTGTTAAGTAATAGCCCTGACCTTGGTGCAGACCCTGTGGAACATCATGCTTGCTTGTGGAGGGTGAAGAACCTACTGTAATCAATTTGGGAAACCATTTATGCCACACTGTATTTGAAAAGCCTGCAGTGTTTCAAAGGAATATTGGAATGCTGAGAATTGTAAGAGTAAAAAACATTTCTCTTGTTTTTCAAGAGATAACATTGTTTTATGCAACATCTTTTTATCCAACTTAAGTTACAGTATGTATATTGTTTCGCTAAAGTTTTACAGTGGATTTTATATTTGGGCCTGACAAATAAAACCAACAAAGAAAATTTGGACTTTACATTAACCTATATTAAGTTATATAAGTGCATTT
>NW_009931450.1:0-2293 GCF_000696875.1 Nestor notabilis | reverse complement strand
TTCCTGATCCACCCAGTTAACCTTAGTCACTATGACTAAGTCGACACTGGTAGGTCAAACACCACTGAACTCCCACATCCAGGTGTACGTACAGGTCCTTTTCTTCTGACTTTGTATTGAGACAGGACTCAAGTGCAAATCAATTCTCAGACCCTTGGTCTTGGCTTCTGCAGGAAGGGGTCAAGGTAACCGAACTGGAGAGGAGCCAAAAAATGATCTGAAGAAAGCCTTTATTTGGACAACCAAGGTATTTCTGCCACTCCTTTTAAGTACAGCCAATATTCCACTTCCAATATGGTGGGCACTAATTCTTCAAAGGGGGGTGTGAAATAATCTGTTCTGAACAGTCATGTGACTGGTAGGTTTCTCATCTATTTATTGAGACATATGCACTCACATACACACACACACACACAAGCAGTCTTCAAATGTGAACTCAAGAACAGAAATGCATCTAGTCTTGTATTTTCATCAGTTAGACATGGATAAGTTGAAATACACTCTCTTTGACAGGTTTCTTTGATACATTTTCAGGGCACAATCACCTTCTGTTGTTCCTTGATGGACATAAACCTGTGCAACCATGAGGTCTTTAGCCCACCAGGACAACATCTAGTTCCTCCACCTTCCCTGGTTCTCTGTCTCCCTCCATATTGGTCAGTAGTTTAATTATAGTTTTTCGCCTCCATCCTCACTCTAGGTTTACAGTTCACTCTTCTGGGTTGTACAGTTGCTAAAAGGAGATGATAGAACTAAAAGACTGTCTCCCTTGAAAACCAACAGAAAAAAATACATGCTATTGGGGTGCAACAGGTCTTACCCTAAATTAGATGTCTAAGTTTGATCAAATGATGCCTAATCCTACAAATACTTATTTCTCCACTGTTTAATAATGCTACTAATTCAGAGGTAGCTGTCATAAGCTAAATAAGACACAAATCTAATTGAAGTTTTCCACACAAATTTCTCTCCAGTTTTAATGCAGTAGCTAGAAGGAAACTCTAAGCACAGTGCAAACAACACACATACTTTGCCAAATAATTCTTGAGCACAAGGTCCTCATGTAACCATAGAAGTCACTCAGAGAAACTCTCTAAGACTCAATCTGGAGTTTTAGAAAGCAGGCATTCTTTATTGCAGCACTGGGCACACATGCAAATAGCTTCACAAAGGTGAGTGCACCCGTTACTTGCTGGCAGCAGCTACAGATTTAGCATACTCATACGTACTTACAGCTATTCAATGAAAATATTTACATATTCATGAGATTCCCATGGACTAATTATAATACTTACATCCTAATTACGCATGTGCTTTTGTGCTGAGTGGGGGTCTCTGGTGGTCGCCGACAGTCTTCCTTACTGTGCTTACTGAATGACCTCAGTGCCTGCATATGCTCCCAAGGTCCTAGTGCTGAGTTAGCAGTTGGTATGTCCTTGCTTCTGTTCTGTTCCATGCTGGACACCACTCTGCTATCTTAAAGGCTAGCATCCTTGGTCTTATTTACTGTCTCCTTAGTTGTTATCAGTCCTGTGATGTTCCTTCCCCCATCAGCTAAACATTCCTTTCTCTCTATGTGTTAGCAAGTTAGAACAGTTTGCTCTATTCTACTATGTTAGTTTAAAGACATGAACACTATTGTTATTTTAAACCTATAATTTAAGCCTACACTAAGAGGTCCTCCATAATGTCCGTTGTTCATATTGTTTTCCTCTCCAGAGCAGCATCTCTCTATTATTTCTATAAATTAGGACATTTCTTGTTCAGTCCATTTCCTTCCTCCTTACCTAGCCATTTTCCATTTCTGGGCAATTCCATTATTCTCAGTTTCAGCCTTATGCAGAGAAGGAAAACTCCAGTACCCCATCCCTCTTTTCTCTTTCCATGTCTCTGCTCTGTTCTCATGTGAACAGGAGCTCCCTTTTTCATCATGAAAAGTTTCTATTTAAAGCAACTGCTAAGTGCCAAGTCATTAACTGAAACACAAGACTCTAATGTGTATTACTGTGCCTTAGCTCTCAGTGTTGCTCCAGAACTCCTCAAGCCCAGGCAGTCATATGATAGATGTCTAGTCTGAGGGGTCTGCAGTACCTCCATGTCAGGACAACAAGAGTGCTGATAGACCTTGCTTGGCCTGATCAGTCTCATCTTGGCTACTTGTAGAGATAACCCCCAGGCAGCTCCTGCTGCGCCCAGTCTAAGCAGTTTGGGTACTTAAATATGTTGATTAACATCCTAAGTGGAGAATCTGGCCTTTTCCTCCAAAGACTCCTCTAAGTAGGTCATGCTGCAA
>NW_009931449.1:985-1221 GCF_000696875.1 Nestor notabilis | reverse complement strand
GGGCTGTCGCAGTAGTGGGCTGCGTGCCTTGCGTGGCGGATCTGCCCGGCCGCTGTAGCCTGCCTCCTCTTCCTGAGTGCTTCACTGACCTGGGCATGAATCACAGACTCACAGAATCACCTAGGTTGGAAAAGACCTTTAACATCATCAAGTCCAACTGCTACCCCAGGCCTGCCGAGTCCACCACTAAACCATGTCACTCGTGCACATGGTTTGTGAACACCTCCAGGAATGGT
>NW_009931449.1:0-909 GCF_000696875.1 Nestor notabilis | reverse complement strand
TGTTCCTAATATCCAATCTAAACCTCTCCTGACACAGCTTGAGGCCTGTTACCTCTTTTCCTGTCACTTGTTCCTTGGGAAAAGAGATCAGCCACCTCCTTGCTCCATCCTTTCAGGCAATTTTAGAGGGTAGTAAGGTCCCCCCTGAGTCTTCTCCAGACTAAACAGCCCCAGGTTCTTCAGCCATTCCTCATCGGACTTGTTCTCAGGGCCCTTCACCAGCCTCACTGCCCTTCTCTGAACCCACTCCAGCACCTCACTGCCTTTCTCGTAGTGAGGGGCCCAGAACTGAACACAGGATTTGAGGTGCAGCCTCACCAGTGCCAGTACAGGGGATGGTCACTGCCCTGGCCCTGCTGGCTCTTCAGCTGTAGCACAAGATCAGTTTTTAAGCAGAACCACTCTGAGTCTTTCCCAGGCACCTCAGAGAAGCGCTGCTGCGAGTTGCCCGTAGCACTGCGGGTGGCACAGCACCATCACCACTTACATACTCCAATGTGGCGTTTCTTAAAGCGGGTAAGACAGGGTAAGACCTGCAATACTCTCTCCGTTCACAGCCTGATGAGGTGTGTATTGGCTGGCCTGACTGCCTTCTCCTATGGTCTCCAACATCTGTAATGACTTAACTGCAATGGGGCTGTCCTCACTGCTGAGGAGCTCCTCACACCGTGAGGGCTGTGACAGGTACTGAGTGCTATGCCTTCTCCAAATGAATGATATATTTTTAATAGGCAAATAATTAAGAAGCTGTTAGACTCTTCCTGTTACTACTGCCTCAGACAAATCGAGTTGTGTATGTTTGGAGACACCACTTGTATGCTTGTGAAAGGACTGGTTGGGTCAGGTGTATTTTTCCAAAGATAAAGTCATGGAATCACAGAATGGCTTGGGTTGGAAGGGTCCTTAAAG
>NW_009931448.1:0-1466 GCF_000696875.1 Nestor notabilis | reverse complement strand
GTCACCTCCGGCCCCGGCCCCTCCGCCGCCCTCCCCGCGGGGCACTCACTCTGCTGCAGCCACTCCCAGTGCTTGTCCCACGTCTCCAGCATCTCCTTCTTCTTCACAAGCAGCTTCTCCACGTGGGCCTTGATCTGGAGGGGTTGGGTCCACACCAATGGGTTGGGACCTCCTCAACGGGTTGGGATCACCCCGATGGGTTGGGACATCTCCAATGGGTTGGGACATCTCCAACGGGTTGGGGTCACCCCGATGGGTTGGGACATCTCCAATGGGTTGGGGTCACCCCGATGGGTTGGGACCTCCCCGATGGGTTGAGACCTCCCCAATGGGTTGGGACCTCTTCAATGGGTTGGGACATCTCCAATGGTTTGGGGTCACCCCGATGGGTTGGGACCTCCCCAATGGGTTGAGACACCACAATGGGTTGGGACCTCTTCAATGGGTTGGGATCACCCCGATGGGTTGGGATCTCGTCAATGGATTGGGACACCTCCAATGTGTTGGGATTACCCCAACGGGTTGGGACGTCTTCAATTGGGTTGGGTCCCCACCAATGGGTTGGGACCTCCTCAATGGATTGGAACACACCTGATGGACTGGGATCACCCTGATGGGTTGGGGCACCCCAATGGGTTGGTACCCCTTCAATGGGTTGAGACACCCCAATGTGTTGGGACCTCCCAATGGGTTGGGACCCCCCCAATGGCTGCACCTCATCGGCCGCTGGGCTCTTGCTGAGGATGAGGCTCTTGCCCAGCTCCAGGCAGCTGGAGATGCTCTTGGCACGAGCTTCGATCTCGTTCTTGAGGCTTTGGTGGTCGTTCATCAGCAGCTCCACCGAGGAGACATCCCTGCGAGAGGGGACACAGGGGCCTGGGCTTCAGCAGGGGAGAAGACACTGTGAAGGTCTCCATCTCCTTGGGATGGGGCAGGACACGGGTTCTTGTCTTTATGGATGGGACATGGGTCTTTGGCACAGGACATGGGACCTTGGGACGGGACATGGGTCCTTGGAACGGGACATGGGTCTTTGATACAGGACATGGGTCCTTGGGATAGGAGATAGGTCCTTGGTACAAGACATGGGCCCCTGAGATGGGACATGGGATGTTGGGATGGGACGTGGGACGTTGGAATGGGACATAGGTCTTTGATACAGGACATGAGTCCTTGGGATGGGACATGGGACACTGGGATGGGACATGGACCCTTGGAATGGGACATGGGACACTGGGATGGGACATGGGTCACTGGGATGGGACATGGGTCATGGGATAGGACATAGGTCCTTGATGGCCTGGGCTTCAGCATGGGATGGGACATGGACCCTTGGGATGGGACATGGGCCATGGAATGGGACGTGTGTCCATGGGATAGGACATAGGTCCTTGGTACAAGACATGGGTTGTTGGGATGGGACATGGGTCATGGGACGGGACGCGTGTCCACGGGACAGGACATGG
>NW_009931447.1:0-14167 GCF_000696875.1 Nestor notabilis | reverse complement strand
TATATAAAAGAAATCCTGTGCATCTTTAAACCTTAAATAATGTGTTTATTTGAGGCATTACAGACCTCCTAAGTTTCCGTGCAATGTACACTATTTGTGTCATCTACCCTATGATCTAAGGACATGTTGTGTTTCAGGAAGCTTGATTTTGGTTTAGCAGAAGCAGGTTCATTTGAGTCAGTGAGAGCAGAATAGAGTCACTGAGAGGCTGGTCTCAATCTTCACCACGGAAGAGATTAATGCCCTTCCAGAGTCACTAGACACAACCCCCACCTCAGACAGATTATTTTAAATATGTGGCCATACTTGCTGCCTGCAATTTCACTTTTTTTTTTACAATCAGCAACAGTAAAGTTCAGGAAATAACAACATGCTCAAACAGCCCAAATACCAGCAAATTGTACAGATACGCCAGAAAGGACTGCATATAAGAAAGGCATCTGAACAGTAGTAAAGATAAATCTAGCTGCCTTCACTAGCTCCCCTCAATGCAAGAAATACAAACACAGGTCAGTGCCCATTCCCTTCTCATAAGGCTCAGCTCCACAAATAAACACCCCAAAGTTAGAGTAACAACTTAGGAATTTGAAAGTTAATAAAATCTTAAAGTGACACTCTCTGAAAGGCAAGTTGATTATGAACATTAGGTCTCCTTTCCTTAGAAAAATGGAAACAAACTATAAAATGGAAACAAACTATATCAAACATTAAGTCTTATCATTTCTGAAGAGAAGTCAAATGCCATTTCTCTTGTCAAAAGGAAGAAATTATCTTCCCCAGCTACACGTTATTATCCACCATCTGTGTGATAGCTTCTCATAATTACTTACATACGGCGTCTTTGATAAGCCTTATTCCTGATAAACAGAAAATAAAATTAACTCTCATACTAGATCAGTCACTGAGAAGACTTGGAATAAATATAGTAGAGCTTTAATTTTTCTCTTTCAGAAACCTGACAAGACAGCTGCTGAAACACACACTTAGAAATCTTTGTTTAGAAAGAATTTCTAAATGAAGCTACAGCCTTTGAAGACTAAATGTGTTGCATGGTCAATTGGAAGGAAACATTCAGTTGTTTGCTTTAAGAAATGAATCAACAGCTAAAAGAATATAAAATGATGCAGAGTTATATGATACAGTTGTTTGTTTTCTTTTTTGTCACTGAATTTTAAAATCTATATCTAGGTTAGACACCAGTAATGCATTCAGACAGTTTTGTTCTGGTTTTGGGGTTTTAAATATTTTTTTTAATTGATTATTACACACCTGTTTCACCATACTTCACCTTTAGAAGGTAAAGCCTTCTGATGAGAGATCAGTTTTTACTGTATTAATGATTTTTTGATGTTAGACTCACGACTGAAAAAAGCCCATGCTTTCCTGAATGGAATAGATTTGAATAAAGAAAAAAAATTGTATGATCCTTGAAGCATATGAGAAGTGGTTTCATAGCTCCACTGATTGGGATATGGCAAATGTATCATTCATTGTGAGAAAGACTGAATGTTGTTTCCCCTCCCAAATAAAAATAAACCCAAAGTTATAATGATATTTCATATACATTACAGCCATTCAACACTCTGCTGAAGGTTAACCAGATAAATAGGCTAATTGTTTATTTAGTCTTCAATTTTCAGCTTAAAGTTTCAAGTACAGTCCCTTTATCACTCATTTTAAACCAATGTCTATAAAACTGACATTTCTATTTCTCTGATGCCTGTCATTGTTGCACTTAAACATTACTATTGTCTTCAAGTGTCAGCAACCTGACAATATAATCTAAGTAATTTAAACCAGACATTGAATATGATGGGGCAGAACGTAAAATTATAGGTGAATATATATATATCCAATTGTATCCATATAGATTCCTTTAGAGGAGTAAATTTTTATCTCACCAATACCATTAGATTAAAAACAGCTTTCAAGCAAAACATAGAGGAATACACTAAATCTGAAGACTTTTTTTTTTTTTTGTGCTCATGGCAATACTACTTGTTCAGTGACTTAGGAATATTAGCTTTTCTAAGCTTCAGGGAAAAATTTAGAACCTAGTGAGAGGAGTTCAAGAATGAGATAATTTTGAATTTTAATCTTAATTAAAAAAAAGTGATTGCTTTTTTTATTGATATCCATTTGTTCTTATTCTCCAGAGAAAGCATAATGAACAAATTAATTTACATAAATGTTAAAAAAATGCATTAAATTTTAGCAAATATTAGAGAACACTTGTAGGAAGTGAATGTTAAACTACCAAGTATTAATAGCTATGCTGGAATTTAAAAGTTATATTAATTTAAAAAGGGATTGAAAAAGATACTGTGTTACTTCTTAATTCAGTACTGCTATATTCAGGGTAGGAAAATGATACAGACAATCTAAAGACCTTCCCCCCATCCAATACCTCATGCAAATGTGTGATCAAGTCTTAGGAGGACCGGCTGACAGCTGAGGGAAATGGGATTGTTTAGCCTGGAGAAAAGGAGTCTCAGGGGAGACTTTATCACTTCCTACAAATACCTGGAATGAGGTTGCAGGGAGGTGGGTGTTGGTCTCTTCTTGCAAGTTGCAAGTGATAGGATGAGAGAAAATAACCTCAGGTTGCACCAGGGAAGGTTTAAATTGGATATGAGGAAGAATTTCTTCCCTGAAAGTGTTGTCAAATATTGAACAGGTTGCCCAGGGAGTTGGTTGAGTTACCATCCCTGGAGGTACTTAAAAGGTATTCCTTAAGTATACAGTTTAGTGGTGGACTTGGCAGCTCTAGGTTAGCAGTTGGACTCAATGATCTTAAAGGTTTTTTTCCAACCTAAACAATTCTATGATTCTTCAGTTCTATGACCATTGCACTTGATGGAGCCCTGCTGTCCTGGAGATGACTGAACACCTGCCTGCTGATGGGAAGAAGTGAGTGAATTCCTTGTTTTGCTTTGCTTGCATGCACAACTTTTGCTTCGTCTATTAAAATGTCTTTCTCTCAGTCAATGTGTACTTCCACTTTTGCCCATCTGATTCATCCCACTGGGGAGGAAGTACGTGAGTGGCTGGGTGAGGCTGAGCTACCTGCCAGGAATAAACCATGACATCAAGTGGCAGAAGAACAACACGTACAGCATCTCACCCTGTTTCACAAGTGTTTAGGGCAAATATATGTATTTTTTAATTCATTTTCTAGATAATATTTTTGCTGGAATAGACAATATTGTCAAAAAAAGTGAACAGGAATTATTAACATTGTCCTTTTACATAAAGAGCATTTTTTACATTTAAATATTGTTCTTATCACAACAAGTTTACCAGGGCAACTGGCACTTCTGCCTAAGAAAAAGCAGCTATTTGGAAGGTCTGGGTGTTTTCTATCATCACACAATTTGAGAATTTATTTCCTTTTGACCTCTGTTGTCTTCCTCTTGAAAAAGTTTAAGAAAAGAGATAAAACCAGAAAAGCTAAAGTAAATCCCCCTTATTAAGTAAAATGCATCTTAACTGTACTTTAGTAATAGAAGTTCATTGATTAACTTTGTTACATGTATGTGTAAAGGTTTGTCAGCACTTAACCCCTTATTTCTTAGGAGTGTAAATAAATAATGGTATATAAACTATCATATACACATTACCAATATTCTAACATGTCAGTATTCTGTAGCATGTTGAAAAGCTTTATAGCCTGTCCTTAGATCATAGGGAAGATGACACAAATAGTGTCCATTCCACAGAAACTTAAGAGGTCTGTAATGCCCCAAATAAGTACATTAAGTAAGATGATGCAATGAACAGTTAACACTTTTTTTCTTTATCTACTTACCTACTAAACTCTATAGAGTTTATTTAAATGAAGAGACTTCTCAAAAAAAAAATTGACTAAGAAATTAATTTCACCAAACTAAAAATTCTTCTTGAATTTCACTTAACAGTTTTACTGGATTTATCTGACTAAGAACAGTCCAGAAAATTCTTTGCCTTTCAGAGAAAAACAAATGAACAAACAAAAAGCATGTGTGTGTGCGCGTCTGCTCATTTTATCAAGCTGACTTGCTGACACAGGAGAATACTGAACCTCTCTCTGTTCAGAGGCTTTCATAAACCAATTATTCAAACTGAATTCTTTGAATAATACTATTCACCTTTGGTCAGACCTGTACTATGGTGATATGTGAGGGTCTGAAGGTGGTAAAAAAATGGGAAAAGACTACAATGAATCTTATTACAAAGTCTTGACTTCCATTTCAATGGGAAAAAAACAAAAACAGAGTTTGCTGTGCCCAAGAATATATTCTAGAAGACCATTTAAGAAGTAATTAAGGATCTTACTAATATGTAATCTTTATATGGCCCAGTATCTCCTGCCTAACCTTCTTCATGAGGTTTCATGAACTTTGTTCTTGACAGATTTGGATTATATGAGTCTTAGCCATGCTCATTCTAACCAAGGATGTTTTGCAAGCTGATGGTGAGTTCTAGATATAAATCACTGAAGAATGAGGTATCATCTAGGTACAAGGCAACAGTTTGGATGATCTTTTAAATCTTCCTTTCCCTCCCCTTTAATATTCAATGAAAATGTTAACCAAATATAGAGATATTAATTGCTTTCTGAAGAACTGTCCGAGAATGAAATAAACTGGAGTAGATACAAGTAGATAGACAAAGAAACTATTTCTTTCCTGCCTTCACTGAGTCTACTATCTGAGATGCAGTGTTTACTATGCCTTGAAAACAAAGCTCAACAGCATACTTGAAACAGGAGATACAATAATAATCATCATCATGTATATTGCAGGGAAGCACAAAAAAAAAGTATAAAATAATTATTTCCTTTCATCTTTTTTTTTTTTTTACATAGATACTTCCTTGCCCTAATGTGCTGACTACATGGAAGCTCGGAAACTGAAAACTGTGCAGCATGAAGATATACAGTCCGATTTAGACTGTCTGAGTATGGAACTTCCACATGCATTTTCATCTTGATTTTACCCTGAAATATTAATATTAACATTAAAAAAAAAAACAAACCAACCAACCAAACAAACAAAAATAAAAAAACACCCCCCAAAACAAACAACTGAGGAGGCAAGCTCCTGAAGTTGTTTTTCACATGGCAATAATATGTTTAGCAACTAGTTCAACAGGCTTTTAAATCTCATATCCAGGAAAATTAAATGCCTTCTGTAAACACTTGTTCTACACTGAACTGACTTGGTCTACTTGTGGAGAAAATATCCAGAGCGGTTACTTGTACTCTGTCTGCCAACATGTTTAGATTATAATAGGGCTCTATTTTTTAGTGACTTATTCTTGATGAAGCAGAACAAACGGATAAGGAATTATCATAATTTATATTTAAAAAAACCCCTCTGATATTAAAGTTGGTAAGCAGCCACAATAACGAATAAAAAGAAAACCAACCAACCACATGTGGACAATTCAGAGATGTAAAAGTTGATTTTATTTAAAAAGTTCTTATTCAGATAACATGTACTCTGAAACACAGCCTGAACACATTTACTTAAACTTACATGCTAGCTTTAAAGTAGGAAAAAAAAAAAAACAAACCAAACCAAAATTGCTTAATAGACTTAATATAGAGAGAAATGATGCAAAAAAGTCTTAGCTTTCAGCTTCCTCCTAATTCTTTGCATCCAGTATGTTTTCCTATGTTGACTTTCTGCTTATTCCATCCTCAAATGAAACAATATTTATTTAGTGTAAAATATTGGCATCTTGCCATTTTGAGAGACATTATCTACACACAAAAAAAAATATGTGTTGTGGTTTAAGCCCAGCCAGTAACTTGGAACCCCACAGCCACTTGCTCACTCCCCTCCTTCTTCCTCCCCCCGCTCCCAGGGGGATGGAGAGGAGAATTGAAAGAATGTAACTCCCACAGGTTGAGATAAGAGCCGTCCAGTAACTAAGGTAAAATACAAACCACTACTGCTACCACCAATAATAATAATGCTAAGGGAAATAACAAGGGGAGAGGATACAATTAATTGCTCACCACCTGCCGACTTATTCCCAGCCCAACCCGAGCAGTGATCTGGGCTTTCCAGGTAACTCCCCTCAGTTTATATACTGGGCATGATGTGCTGTGGTATGGAATACCCCTTTGGCCAGTTTGGGTCAGGTGTCCTGTCTCTGCTTCCTCCTGGCTTCCCCTCCTCTCTGGCAAAGCATGAGACTGAGAAAGTCCTTGGTCAGAGTAAACATTACTTAGCAACAACTAAAAACATCAGTGTTATCAGCATTGTTCCCAGGCTGAAAGTCAAAAACACAGCACTGCACCAGCTACTAAGAAGGAGAAAAAATGACCCAGGACATTATGTTAATTTATGTAACAGTGCTAAAATCTGTACTTTCTAGTTTTCTTGTGTTTTAAAAGTCACTTATTTCAGTTTCCTATGAGCTTTTCTTTTAGAAGAGTTCAAATATAATTCCTTTTCCATAAATCACTCCTAAACGGAAATAAACATGTATATACAAATAAGTGCAAAGTTTTTAAAAAGATGGTTGAAAACTGGAAGTAAACAGGTACAAGTTACTGCACAGACAAATCTTGATTTTAACTAGTGTGAGACTAAATTCAGTTCAGCAAATCAAGTAATTCCAGTTCTTAGGTAAAAGTTATCAAATTTTGTATGCATTTGCCAGGATAAAGAAGTTTTCCTGCATATTTTAGGAAAACTTTTGACTTGAAGAGGAAACTACATATATCCTAAAGTGGAGAACCTTAAACTGTCCACTTAGTAGTAGAGCCCATCAAAAGTAATTGATGGAGTTTTTTGAACAGATGAAGAGGTTTTTGAACAGTGTACTATATGGAGTGTAATAAACTAGTTTAAATTTCCCAACTAATTTTAGCTGAAGTGAGGGGGAAAAAAAAAAAAAGACAAAAATACTCCAAACAAAATACTTTATGTTTCATGGTAACTGGTAACTATTTTATTTTGTGTTTTGAGCTTGAAATACAATTTGGGCTAGTCAAGTTTTAGTCCCTGATGTATATAAAGGGATTAAACCCCCTCTGCCTTTCATAAAAGGTGCTTTATTATTTCTACAGTGGCAATCTATTTGATTTGTAAAGGATACTTCACTGAGAAAAGTTCTGACCTGTCTGTGCACCCACCAGCAACTTGAAGTTGCTCATTTGCTGTTGTTTTGTCTTAGTGACCATGTAATTTATTTTTATTATTTTTAAAGTGAGACCAGCATTAATAGAAAACAGGAAATAATAAGGAAATACAGCCATAATACCCAATGGTCTCATGAATCAGAAAAAGAATGACCTTAAACTTGAGCTGAAATGACCTAATAAATGGTTTAACTACTCATGACAGTTTTTTAACAATCTCATTTCTTGTTGATGTCTTTCTTTTTGTCTAAAACAAATATTGAGAGAGACAATAAAGAACTGTTGGAGGATAGAGGAAGACAATATAAGAAGAAAAATAACTGACTCCATTGTCCATTGTAAGTATCTATTTCATGGGAAATGACAAACTATAGTCTTCTAGTTTTAATTCTATAGTTTTAATTAAACAACCAGGCTCAATAACCAGGATGGAGAGGTGTTTTCCTCATAATATTTCATAAC
This sequence comes from Nestor notabilis, assembly GCF_000696875.1. Lineage (NCBI taxonomy): Eukaryota > Metazoa > Chordata > Aves > Psittaciformes > Psittacidae > Nestor > Nestor notabilis. Next base: position 6,570 of record NW_009931447.1, on the reverse strand, counting down.
ATGATGGTTAGGGCACATTTGGAACACAGTTCAGAGAATTCCTTGTTTAGGAACTCATGTAAAATCTTCTACAATTGAGAATAAATAATAAGGTCACCAGAATAATTAAAAATAATAATAATTTTGGCTTCATCAAAGATTTTTTTTTGCTTTGTTTTTGACTTTTTTGTTCAGCGCTACTAAACAGCTGAAGTCTGAATAACTTGTTAGGGTAGCTAGGACAGGTGTAAGGAACTTGGGTGGCCCAAGTTTTAGAGATATGCATTGAGTACTGTTCATCTATGCTCTTGGGAAAACTTCTTATTTTATTTTCATAAATTTCAGCACTGCCTTCTGAACAGAAAGAGTTAGTTACTAAGTTCATATTTTTATTAGTAACTGTCCTGGAAACATACACACAATAATTTAGTATACTACCCCGGTCATCTTCAGCTGCAAGGTGGATATTGAAGTAAAAATAATCCAGTGCCTGTAGGACTTTTATTATAAATGTAGAGATCAGGCTGAGTGTCTTAAAAATAAGTGTTTGTTCTCTATTTTTAGTGAGATAGATAGTTGGTTAGCAATCACCTATGAGTTTTTCTGGAATAGAAGATTGTATCAATCTATGGCATACACAGCTGATGGCTAGGTCAGTAGCATTAACTGGTTTTGATTTGGGGTTTTACTGGGGGAATTGTGATTTTGTTGTTGTTGTTGTTTAAATCAGAACTCATAGAGCTTTAAAAAAGATTCAGGCTGGGGAAGGACTAAGTGGAGAACATTCCTGGGGAATGGGCCATGGAGACAGTGAGCTGGGCAGGAGCCAGCAGCAAGCCCTGGCAGGAAGGATGGCCAGCAGCATCAGCAAGGAGACCAAAGCAAATTTTTATCCCATTCTACCCAGCGCTCACACCTACTATGTCCAGTTAGTGACCCCCCAGTAGGGGAAAAACATGAACATGCTGTAGTAAGCTCAGTGGAAAAGTATCAAGATGACCAAGCTGGAATAGTTGGCCTGTGAGGAGAGGCTGGGAGAGTGGGGCTTGTACAGCCTCATGCAGGGATGGCTTCAGGGAATCTCACAGCCATGCTCCCAATGCAGGGAGGGGTCTGTGAGAACACAGCTGCACCCTTCACACTGATTCACTGTGACAGGATGAGGGACAATAGGCATAAATTGAAACAATAGAGGTTCAGGCTGGATATGAGAAGAAACTTTTCTCTCAAGGACAGTCAAGCACCGAAGCACGTTGCCTGGAGAGGTCATACTGGCTCTGTCCTTAGATATTTTCAGAACCCAATCGTGTAAAGCCTTCAAGATCTAGTCTAACCATGCTGTTAGCTGGAGGTTGGCATCAACCTGATGTATTCTGTGCTCCAATGAAAAGAATACAAATGTGGACACTGGCTATCGTAGAATATATAGACAGCCTTAGATTGAACTGATTTGTCTTTGTAGTTTCCATAGAATTTTGATTATTTCTTGTGTTCACTAGTTAAAGGAAGCCTAATTTAACCGCTGATTGAATCTCTTTGATTTCCACTTGTAAGACTCCTTAAGTATCTTAAACAGTGATTCTTTAATGAAAATTATACAATCTATTCCTACAGGTCCTGATCTGGGACCCAAAACCAGCAGCTGTTATAGAAGCTAGTGTTAACATTCTATAGTATTCCCACTCTTGCTTATTTTCTCTTCAGCACCATGAATTCTTCATCTTGTCTTAAACTATGCAAAAGTATTTTTCACTATAGAAAGCTCTAATGTTTTAATATTTTTATACTGAAGTACGGATATTCAAAGATAATTTCTAACAGGATGGTTTAACTATATCATTACAAAAAACCCAGCATGATTGTTGTCTACTGAATGTTTACCTAGAAAAGTGTCTTGCTTAAAGGTCACTTTTCAGCAGCTTTTACTAAACTTTACAAGTTGCGTCTAAATCTACCTTTATTGCCTTCTTCCTAACAGATGTTGCCATCTTCAAAGGTTGGAATTAGCATACCTATATGCAATGTAAAAAACCCCCACTAAAAAGATGCAAGCTCATATACTTCTTACTGATAGAGAAATTGTACCATAACTTGTATATAAATATACAGAAATCTGTGTTAAAATATAGAAAACTCATATGCCTTTACAGCTAACTTTCAAGCTGCTGTTTACCTTTAGAACATTTTTTCAGTAGTTATCCAGTTTCAGAACTAAATTAAGTCTGGTTAAAATTAGTCAGGACACCTAAAATATGAACAGACAATCTGTTTTTGTAAGGAACTTTTGTAAGGATTTTGTCCTACCAAAAGCCTTTTTAAGATAGACTGATATGAACCATCTATTCATACATATTTTAAAGAAAGACAACTCCAGTATAATACTGTTCATCTATTTTATTTGCGATGGTTAAGACACAAATGAGTGGAATGTAATAAGAGAGTTGTTAAATGTTTGAAGTGAAAATCTGCACTGTAATATTGCTGAGAAATTTAAATTGGCTGTAGGTTTCGCTTAGGGGCAGGGAGTTTAAGGAACATCTGGAGATTCTGAAATAACCTGCATTCATTTACGTTATTTAAGTTGTAAAATCATATTCAATCTTGACCCACTCAGGAAATCTAACATAAACGTCCTGCTGATTTTGACAGTCATACAGCAAAAACACCCTCTAATGAGTATTTAATAGTCACCAAAAGTTCTGCATTAAGTACAAAGCCCTTTTGATTACTTATTCCACTAATTTAAAGTAAATGCTTTTACAGATGGCATCTGTTAGGATGCAGAGCGTGTGCTGCATTTATATGTAGTCATTGAAAATAAATTCCAGCTTTGGTATAAGGACAGTACAAAAGAGATCAAACATGAAACACAGAGTAAACATTTACTAGTGATATTTTTAAAGCTCTTCATAAAAGCTTATCCAGTACCAGAATACAATACTCAAAGTATATGAAGTAATTTAGAAATACTTTGGCAAATTAACACCTAAGGAAAAATGACTAAGACAAAATAATCGAGCTCTTCCATTTTGTTTATCATCTTCCCTGGTGTGCAACAATGTTATATTTCCCTATCCCTTCAAACTGTGTTAACTTATGAATAAAGGAGAAAAAAAAATCCACGTTTTTGGTTAGTAGAGATTAATGGGAGAACAATAATGGATTCTATTTAAATAAGAGGAAAAAAACCCCGCCAAAACAAAACCAACAAAAAAATAAAGCAGTAACTTTTTTTTTTAAGAATAAAAAGGATATAGTGAAACATATTTTTGTTTTTGTGCTATCACCAAGAATTTAATCAATGAAAGTCATGCTAAAACATGCATTCAGAAGTGTGCAAATTGAGTAATTTTTATCAGTCTACAAACATGTTACCAGTGACCAAATATTTAATAGTTTCATATATTCATATACGTAAAGAAACGTCTTCTGTACTGAGATATCGAGGGTGTATCGATAAATAAAAACCCTGAGATGTTTAAAGAAAATACTGGTTAATTTAAACACAAAGTATGTAGCTGTGTTTTACTGTTATTTCCAGTAGTTGCTGTTAAAAGCTTTATGATTACTTCACACAATATATTAACTTTACCATACTCTGTGCTGTCACAGAGGATGTACCAAGCGAATATTAATTTCAGAGTAAAATTATAAAAATTTTAAGGAAAAACTTCTTAATAGAAAATCAAGTTCCTCCAAGCACTCAACAAACCAAAAAAATAAGACTGATTCAATCATTAGCTTGAGTTAAGCATCTAAAATTCAAGAATCATCATCAGAGTTGTGCAATCTTAAAGTTTTAGTTGCTGTTGGGTTCCAACATGCAGAGCTGTGGTTCTTGGCCTTGTCTCAACTCTGAGGAAAGTGTACTAGATGTTACACTCCATGGCCTTTTTCAGATGTTCATCAACACTGGACATCATCCCACCTTTGCCCCTTACTGTGCACCTGAAGTTGCTTTAGTGAAAACACAAGCTTTGAGAAATGTGCATTTGTTTGTTTGCATGTGTGATACATAAACAAAGTTGATTAAGTTTCATACCAGCAGACAGTCAGGAAAAAATCATGATGCCCGGCTGAACCTAGAACACAAGAATACTGAGTTTCAATAATTTGGATTACAGATGTGTATACTTTATTTTTTAAATAACACTGTCTCCTAGAATGCCAAAAAATATGAAGAAATTCTATTGTTATAATCAAATGTAAATTACCACTCCAGTCTTCAACTGTATTTTCTATCTTTTTGTAATTAACATTAATTATTTGTAAAATAACCCATATTAACTACTGCAGTTAAAAATGCGGTTACAGGAAACTCCAGAAGTTGTTTTTCTAGGACATTTTTACATGTTCATTGTAACAATTGAGCCAGGTAATCAGCCAGACCAAGTTAATGCAAGATGAACATTTCTTGCATTGTTAAGGATGCTCTTTCCCATGAAATTTATTTACTGTGGGAGGTGGGAGGTGATATTCCTAACTGAGGGAGGCAAAAGGGAGTAAGATGTTCACTTTTCTTTCTCATAAATGTGAATAATGGCAGTGGAGAAGCTGATGAGCACATGAAAAATCACCCTTACAAAGAAAATTTAACAAACAAAACCAGTTTATATTTCATTCAATTTCTAACCAGAATGTCTGTAATATGATCCTGAAAAAGCTACATCTTCTGGGATTAAAAGGGTAACTCTCTGCCCTTTTCAAACCTATGCTGCTTCTTTATCAGTTTCCTTTTGCTAGAACCATTTCAGCAGTAAGAGAGTAATGAACTTTTCATCCCTGTAGACTACAGCCTACTTTATTACACTTTATTCTCTAAATTTCACTACTTTGTTAAAGATTACCACCAATACCACAAAAATCACCACTAGTAAGTATACCTATGATTAACAAAGTACATATATATATATGTGTCAAGTCAATACAAATAATTATTAGCAATCAATATCATAAGATAACCAATTATAGCAGCACCCAGCAACAGAAATCAAGTATATATAACAGATTACTACAAGCTTATCACTAGTGAAGTAAACTTATTAATGATATAGCAGCAATTATGATATATTACTTACATTTACATAGTACACCAAGCATATTAGACAGAACTGAGGAGGGGGTCAAACCATCCCAGAAGGGAGGGAAAAATGATCCCAGAAGGACACCCAACCATCCCAGAAGTGGGAGGACAAACAGAACCATCCCCAGAAGTGAGCCCAGAAAACGACCAACAGTGTAACAGTCTTACTTTGAAGATAATTCGCATCATGGAGTTTGGAGTCAGGAAGGTGTCCCTAGTGAGGGTCCAATATCTTGTAGAGAGTTCATACAAACATGTTTAGGAAAGGGAAAAGTATGCAGCACAGGAATTTCTCAGAGGGAAGCAGCTCCATTTTGGATTAAAATTAAATCATAGAGGCATAAGAGCACATAGGACACCACAACTTCAAGCAACCAATAAATATTCTTAATTTCTATTTTAAACCTATAACAGCCAATACATGATGATGTTTTCTGTTCTCTTAGACCATTCTTTTTTTTCCCCCAAGACTGTTTTATTATAACAGCCAGAAATAGTTACTGATTCTTACTTTCTCAGGATATTTTTCCAGACTAATTTTCAGGTATTGCAGGAAGTCTCCGGTTTCTAGATACCCAGATGTACTTCAAAGATACCAGCTGCATTTTTCAAGGATGCTTGTGGTTCTCAGGCCTCATTCCCAGGCTAACATTTTCCAAGCCTCCAGGCATATTTTTCTGCCAGTATTTCACAGACATTTCCTTCTACTCAGTAATTTTTGCTTCAAAACAGGTTGCCTTTCTGGGTGCTCACATCACCAGCATAATGAAATATCTTGTGGATAATAGCACCTTGCTTGGAGAAATCCTAGGATTAAGAAATATATTAATAACATCCATATAGAATCTTAGAATCATAGAATAGTTCGGGTTGGAAAGGACCTAAGATCATTTAGTTCTAACCCCCTTGCCATGGGCAGGGACGCTTAGCACTAGAGCATGTCTCCCAAGGCTCTGTTCAGCCTGGCCTTGGGATGGAACATTTACCACTTCCTTGGGAAACCTGTGCCAGTGCCTCACCACCCTCACAGTAAAGAACTTCTTCCTTACATCTAACCTGAATTTCCCCTGTTGAAGTTTGAATTCATTACCCCTTGTCCTACCACTAAAGTCCCTGAAAAAGAGTCCCTCTCCAGCTTCCTTGTAGGTCCCCTTAAGACACTGAAACGCTGCCATGAGGTCTCCATGCAGCTTCTCTTCCCCAGACTGAACAGCCCCAACTTTCTTAGCCAATCTTTATATGGAAGATGCTTGAGTCCCCTATCACTTTCTATGATAAGACGTGAATCCATGGTGTGGACTAGTTCTGGGTAATATGAAGATATGACAGCAATGATATGGCAATGATACAATGAGGAGCAAGGTCTGTTCAGCACTAGGGAGTACACTGATTCTTCCAGCATAGGAACCAACAACACTACTTCCCAAAGGCATGTTTATGTTGACAACATATGTCATAGTGACAACAAAGTCACTACATGAAATATTGTGGGGTTAGGAGGGCATTAA
>NW_009931446.1:50694-59589 GCF_000696875.1 Nestor notabilis | reverse complement strand
GAGCTGTTGGAGCAGGTCCAGAGGAGGGCCACGAAGATGATAAGAGGGCTGGAGCACCTCCCGTATGAAGACAGGCTGAGAAAGTTGGGGCTGTTCAGTCTGGAGAAGAGAAGGCTGCGTGGAGACCTCATCGCAGCCTTCGAGTATCTGAAGGGGGCCCATAAGTATGCTGGGGAGGGACTCTTCGTTAGGGACTGTAGTGGCAGGACAAGGAGTAATGGTTTTAAATTTAAACAGGGGAAGTTTAGGTTAGATAGAAGGAAGAAGTTCTTTACAGTGAGGGTGGTGAGGCACTGGAATAGGTTGCCCAAGGAAGTTGTGAATGCTCCAACCCTGGAGGTGTTCAAGGCCAGGTGGGACAGAGCCTTGGGTGACACAGTTTAGTGTGTGGTGTCCCTGCTCATGGCAGGGGAGTTGGAACTAGATGATCTGAAGGTCCTTTCCAACCCTAACTATTCTGTAATTCTATGAGAGAGGTTTGTATTTCAGCAGTTGGTATGTGTGGTTTGTAAGTTTTAAGGTTGATAATTAGTAGCTTTGTAGGTGTGTGGGATAGTGTGCACAATTATGTCTTTGTAAATGAAAAGTAGTGGTGTGTTTACTAATCACTAGGTTTTTGATTATTTGATGTATTAGTTCTGAAGTATTTTGTTCCTTAAGTAACGAACATCATGCTCTTCTGAACTTGTCTTCCTAAGTCTGCAGTCTAAAAAGGGAGAATTGGACCCCAGGGTGACATTCTTAGACCTCTGTTAGAGAGAAGTTTCTCTCTGGTGTCCGCATATTACAGTGTAGCATACAGAAAGGTTGTGAAATATCAAACTTGTTTTCTTCCCAACTTCCATTTGTAGCAGCATGTTCCAGGAGGAAGAAAAAGTTGGTATTTCCTTCTGTACTTCATATCAAGCTCGTTTTCACGTTGATTTCAAAGGGAGAGTTCAAATATAACTCTGAACATTGTATCCTCTTTTTACTGAGAAGTGAAATTTTGTACTAAAACTATTTGTTCGCTTTAGAGATACAATTTGACTGATAGGATCTTGTATACCTGGTTTTTATTTTATTTTATTTTTGTTAAACTATTCCTTTGTTTTCTATGGCTGCGCGGGGTATTTTATACTAAGTTTTCTAGGTCCTCTAAGCATTATAGTTGCTTTGTGTATATGTGCCTTCCATAGATTTAAATGCATCAAGCAATTTGTACAGCCTTTCTTTTTTGTCTTTAAGGAAAAGAAGAGAGGGAGCTGAATCTGATATTCAAGATTTTCACCTTCATACATGTGTTGCCAACCTGATTTAAAACATGAAAGAATACGGGCACTTGTGCTGCATGTGTTTGGGTTTGGCAGTTTAGTGATGTGGTAATTGTTGCACATGTCAAGATATCCATCAGAAATAAATATTTGTGTCCTAAACTTACATACATTCAGGGGGAAGGAAAATCGTGAACAACTAGTTTAAATGAAATTCATGGGTTTCAATCTTATCATAGACTTTTCAAATACTTTTTCAATGTATATTTATATATTTGGATTTCTTTACAGTTAATGCTTGTGCCAAATGTCAGTCTGATCAGTGTCTATTCAGATAAACTTTTGTAACAATTCGCTCTATATCTTACAGATTATTTGTGAAGGTTTTTTTTCTTTTTTTTTAATTTACATTTTTAATGACTATTACTGCCCTTAGAGGTTGAATAGACAGATGTAAAAAGAAAAGGGTTTAGTGTCTAGGAAACCAGGTTGCTGAGGAGTTGAAAATTTTTCTTGATAGATTGAAATGTACAAACCCCATGTTGAGTGGTGATGATGGAACGTTTTTCCTGTTTAAGAACAATATAAATAAGATACATGAATTACAACTTTACTCTTATTATTTGTATAATCTAATTTTATAACTAATTTTCCTCACTAATAATATTGAATTCTTGAAGATTTTGGTTAAGCCTATTACTAATTTTTAACCATGAAGTAAGAACAAGACATATTAGAAAGAGGAACAGTAAAATGTTTTTCTGAAAACGCATAGTCTATACATAATCTTCCCCAGTTGTTTAATGATTATTCAATAATATTTTCTTTGCTGCTGTTTAAACAATGCATAAAAAAAAAAAGGAAAGAACATTAATGTGAGTTTTCAAGCCTAGCAAAACTGCTGTTTTATGTGAATTTTAATAGCCTCCAGAATGTAGAAGGCATTGAAAGTAATTTTTGAATTCACAATCTATATCCTCCAGGTATAGTTTTTTGATGCTGATCGTATACATAATTCCTTTATGCAAATATTTCAGGATTTGTATTGCATCTTTCAGAATATATTTTCAGCTCTGACACTTTTCTTCTTTGCTTAATTGCATTTTGAGTGCTGAATTTTATAGGTGTGGATAATATTGAAAAAACAGGGCAAAAAATAGGTAAAGTTTGGTTGCTTAGATAATGTTGTTCTTGGAAATGTCCTAGATGTGTGCCTTATTTTAGGAAAAAAAGTAATTTAAACAGATTTATGCTCAACAAAGCACTTACTTACAGACAGTAATTAACACTTTCACAAATGCATGAGTTGCAAACCTTTTTTGCGTTACTTTAACATAGAATTGTTAGTAGACTAATGAAGATGAGGTAACCTATTTTATTTACTCTAAAGAATTCTCCATACTTTCAGCAAAAAGGCAAAGTAGATAAAACAAGAAAATTGTTCTGTTTTCCTGTGAACATTAAAGTACTTGTGCATAAATCTTTCTTCTCTCCATAGTTTCTGACTTCACTTACAGTCTTCGTATAACAAATTCTCTTTGTTAAGACAATGTAGACTGTTCTTCCAAGATCTAGATGATAAATTATTTAAAAAATGTCACAGTTGTCTCTCTATTTTATTCTGTTTCAGCTTTCTGACAATGTCAATTGGCCCAAATTAAAGCATGAAATAAAGAACAGTGTTGACAGTACGTTTTTCATAAGGAACTCATCAATCAGTTTATATGGGGCTTTTTGTGTACCATTTATGCTGAGAATCTGACAGTATGATGTACACAAGCCTCACTAAAATTCAAACAAAATGAAGTGCAGTTGAGATATATAATCAGTTCAGTGAAGAGACTAACCAAGAATTAAAATATTGAGTACCTTCCCATATTCCACCTTCAGGTACAGGAAAGCCCAAACAGACAAAAAGGAATGCTGCTACTTGGCCCGTTGTTCAGATTTAATATTTTGTTTGTTTGATGCTAACACTTGACGCGCTTGTGCAGAAGAAATAGTAATCATTACAAACAAGGTAAAAATCCTTTCCAAAAAAATCTGTGATCTTTAGGGATAATCTGAAGCTTAGAAGTAGTGCTTTTTGATAACAGCTTCAAGGCAAGATTGGTTCACCAAGGTGCTATTGCAAAGGCAAAACCTGATTCCTGTGAAGTGGAAAAGTTATATACGATTAGACAATTCACACTGTAACTACAGTTCCCTATTGGCTGGCTTCTGCTTGGAAGAATTTTGGTCACAAGTCCTTGTTGGATGGGGAGCTGCAAGATATGGGTTGCTGATGTAAGTTTAGACATACGTCCTGTTTCTCGCATCACCCTGGTGTCTTCTGTGATCTGTTTTCTCAAGATTCCTCTACAAAAGGCATTTGCTTCCTCCTTGACTAGTTTCTCCTTGGAATTTAGGGAGAGTGTGTCAGTTAGAAAGGCCCAACTCTTGCAATCATAAATGATCATTGCCTTAAAATGTCCACTCTTTTTCCAAGTTGACTTCTTTTGAAATCCTTTGGAATTTTGTCAAATTGCAGTGCCTAATCTCTTTCAAACAGCCCTTTTACATAGACCATAATTAATAACACACCCTAGTTTAAAAACCGTTTCAGTCTGTGTAAGTTTATTATGGGGATCCTCCACTTGTATCTTTTATAATGTTTACTGCTTGTGTTATTTGGATAGTAACTGAAAAGTGGTCTCTAAGGTCATAAATTTCTGCGGGAATGAGTATGTCACCTAGGCACTTCAGATTTCTTCCTCTAAATATTTTAAATTTCTTTCCAATTTGTCTCCTATCTTGCAGTTGGTATTTTTTGTCCAGTTACATTTTCTTCGTTATTGAACTATACCTCAATACTGTTTAACAGAGTTTCTATCAATATCACCTATGTCTACACAGAACAAGTAGATGATATTTGTTGGTTCTCCACTTATGTTGAGAAGTAGAGAGGTTTTAACTGAGTTTTGAGATTTTGACTAAAAGACTTTCTCCTTTTATCTGCAAGTATTATTACAAGTGTTATTGCAGAACTTACCATCATCTTCCCATAAATAGCTGTCACAGGCTTCTGTCACCTACCTACTATCTTAGTTACCCTGCTCTCATCTAACAGTGCTCTTTCCTTTTTAAATAGCGTAGGTCTATTTTGGGGCTTATTTTACTTCTGCTGACAGGTAGGTGTCTTTCAGCACTTAATTTTAGATATAATCTTCTTTGTTGTTCTTTTTATGTATCCCAAGTGGATTCTCATCTCTCTATCCCCATAAAAAAGACAAAGGCAGAAGTTGTACTGGAATCTTCTTTCACTAGATGTCCTCTTAGGTCCCTGACTTTCCTGTAGTGAGCAACAGAATTAATAGATATTAAAATTTACTAATTTAATTCTCATTCAGTTTTTCCCCCTTTTAAAATGTCAAGTTGGCAAAATCCGACAACTTAGTGCAGCTTTTTGGGAAGATGTTTTACTATCTGTCCTATCCATAACATGCCACCAATTGAGCTTCTAGAGATTTAGTGGCATTAGGCTGATTTGTTATATGGCAAAACTAAAAGTATTCAGAAGTAGTAAACTGAAAAGAAGAAAGATGCCTTTAGGAAGTGGAAGGGAATATAGGATAAACCTGGTAGTTTCTAATTTGCTTTTACAGTGGTTTTATATTTTATTTGGGGGTGGTGAAAAGCATTACCTTTCATGTTGTTCCATATAAGGTGGATGAGGAGTGAATATTTTTTCTGTTATGTTTGTGGTATTACTTTGTATACCAGTACATTTGTGATTTAGAAGAAAAGTTTCTTCAAGATGAGTTGGTGCAATTTTGCTCTTGGAGAGTTAGCTAGTGCTTAAGTACATGTAAATTACAGAAATCAAAATGTATGATTACTGAATCCTTGGAATAAGCAAGTAGAACCAATGCTAAAATTCATTTTAACAGGGGAGGAATGTATAGTGTAGGGATTTCCTGTCACAAGTAATTCTTCTATGTGAAAAGCCACAATATATTGTTCTAGTATTTTCTTCTGTAACCAACACAATGTACAATTAATGCCTAGCTCAGTGTTGTGGAATATTTTCCCAGGCTTAAAATAGCCACAGTACTAAGAGCTTCATGAATATTAAGCACTATCTTTGCTTGATAGATCAGGATTTAATCAGACAGCCTAAGACCATCTATTTTTTCTTCAATCTGGATAAAGGTTACTGTATTGCTTTCCATACGAAAGCTGTAAAGGAATGCTAGGATAAGGGCATGGAACAATTATTTTTGCTTGTGAGAGTTCTGAGGAATGTGCAGTGCATATAAGCATCCCCATCCCCTTTTTTTTTAACTACAGCATTTCATTAAGAACTCATTGAATTATATGTTAATTTGGACCTCTAGAGACAGGATTTTCTGTAAGATGGTCCTCGTTCTTTAATTAATTTCCCCTCATTTCTTGGTTATATCATAGTGTTACTTAGCTGTGTTGGGACAGACTTTATTTCAAACACCTTCTCTATGAAAGCAAACAATTCTTCTGATCATTACCAACAAACAAGCTATTTTCTGTTGCTCACAAATCTTATCCGAAGTGTTTTGCTCTTGAGTTTTCTTCTAGAGCTTTAATGAAACAGAGTTGTTACTGAGTTTAAAGCATGATACTTGTGATCTAGTCCTATGTTTTGTACTATGATAGAGATACAAACTCAGGAATTTAGATATGCATTCATAGTGTCACGAGAAACTGTGTACCTATCCTGGGGATTAAAAACAAGAATGTGGCCTCTCTATTGTTGCCAGTCCTACTAAGGTAGCTGAATACTCTGTATGAGTTCTTTTGCTTCTGACTTCCCAGGACTACAAGCATAGGATAAACATGGGGCTTGAAGAGTTTACTAGGGATATACATTTTCTGAGGCTACAGGACTCCAAAGTGGTTAGTTTTCCAGTTGATTTAGAATGTAAATCTATTACTTTCTGGGATTATTGAATTATACATAAAGTTAATAATTAAATGTAAAGGAATGCATGTTTTTATAACAGTAGGATTATGGAAGTAGCAGTGGCTATTACAAGGTCTTCAAAATTCCCGATTGTAAAGCTGAGAGAGATGTATAGTTTCTATGAGTAAGAGAGGGACAAAACACCAGTGGTCATCAAATGGCTGATTGATAGGCATCTGCTCCAGGTCCTTCTTTTTCTGTTACTGCTTTAAAATCATTGCACACCTGAGTGGCTGTTTGGGAGGAGAGGGAGGCTGGAGGAGGGGGCATAATTGCTTCAAATTTATTCACTTTTTCCTCTGCAAAATAGCTATATAAAAAGAATGTTTAAGACTTATTAAACATCAGTTCTTCTGGGAATATTCAAGCACACAATGTTGAAGATAATTTGAAATTTCCATCACCATTATGTGATGGGAGTAAATGACAAGGAAAGAGAAGTTTTCAATACTATCTTCTTCAGTGCATTGTTACACATGCAAAAAGCCCCTTCTAAAGAGAAGGATTGCTTACACATTAGTGGATTAAAAGGGAGGTGGGGTGGTGCTTCATTTGTTTTAATTCTTTGTCTTGCCACAGTTTGATGTACTGATGCAGACAGCTAGTGGAGGATGGCATGAATGGGTGATTGTATCCTCTTTTTCCTCTGTGGATATTGCTGAACTTTTGGCTAACTCTAGCTGATTGTAGTGCTTAATTGTGATTAAAATGACCCAGCAAATATTGGCTATCTCATATTTTAAGGAATTATTTATAGAATCATAAAAAAGAATTCACACTTGTCTAAAAAGGCGGTAAGGGCAGTATAAATGTGATGATATGACAGATGTGGTTGAGTGAATTAAACCTACACTAATTTACTAGTAGTCTCCTATGTATTTGTATTGTGAACTGAACTCTGAATGACACATTGGCTGTATGATCAGACAGTGTAAACAAATTCTGACAGCAGCAGCTTTAGTCCTGATGTGGTTTGCCTCTTTAGACTTGTTAGACTTTGGATAAACAGATGTGCTGTGGTGCATTTCTGTTTCATTCTCGGAGGTAAAATTAGTTAAAACTCAGCCTGAGTCAATGTGATTATATAAATAAGCATTATGGCTATGAAAACTATTTCTACCTGGCAGTACTTGAATCAGTGGAGTACATCTGAGTCAATATATGGGCACAGGGTGGAGATTGTGGCCTGCTGACAGCAGTGGAGAGGACTACTGGTAGGTGATATGGTAGTTAGGAAGTGCCTGTTGGTGAGCTCTGAACTAGGAATGATCTGTATGGGCCCCCCAAGTTACACCTATGAGGTGTCTTATAACTATTCACTGATGATGAGTTGTGATAGATGAGATTGTTTTTCCTATTTCCTTTCTACTGGTCTTATCTGCCTAGTCAGTAGTATTCTATTTCAGCTAAGTGAGTGGCAGTGCTCCCTTTGACTGCTTAATGTCTTGATCAGTATGTTTCAGTGAAATTAATTTTTAAGTAAAGATATTAAAGTCTCAAAACTGGTTTTGCAGCACCTCCCTCAGTGGGTAGAATCATCCAACTGTGCAACATTAAAGAACATTAAGATTTTTTTTAAACTTAGAGTAGTTCCTACCTGAAGTACTGTGTTCCTTTCTGGGCTCCTCACTACTGGGCTCAGGGAAGAGATGGATATAGTGGAGAAAGTCTAGAAAGGGAGCATTAAGAAGACTAAGGGACTGAAGCATCTCTAATATGGGGAAAGGCTGAGAGAGCTGGGACTGCTTAGCCTATATAAAGGCTCAGAGGGATCCTATTTATGTATATAGATATCTGAAAGGAGGGTACAAAGAGGATGGAACCAGGCTCTTTTTAGTGATGTGATGAGTATATATATGTGTATGAATGTCATATGTGTATGACTATATATATGTGTATGACTATATATATGTGTATGTACAATGTGTAGTTAGGCACTACAATCAACTAGAGTATATATGAGCATATAGCTGCTGAGTGCATTTGACCATCCTTGTGGTTTTCTGCTTCTGTATTATAAAGATATCCATTCGTATACCCACCTCTGATTCTCATCTCCCTCTTCTTTCAGGGAGGTACTGGACAGTACAGGGGGATGTGTAGTGACAGCAAATACCTTACAAAAAAGCAAATAACCTATTGTTTATGTTAAAACTGAAGTGAATGGGTTGTCGGATGATCATACAGCCAAAAGAACAGGGAATGATAGGTGTTTATGCCAGCTGTGAACTAGTGGTGAATGGTGGTCTGTGCTTTGCTTTATGGACAGCAAAAAATGTTTTTGCTTTAGTTCAATAGTAAAAAGTTTATAACAGTATTACGCTTTACTTATATTTCTTGTGGTTGTCTATATTCCCCTTGATTTTGAGCATCTTTTACTATATGTGATAACCATGTGGTTTTCTGGTTCCTCTGTTATAAATGCCGTTGGATTTTTAAACTCCTAGACAAATTAGTACAGGGAAAACAAAGGAAACATCTGTTCTCCTTGTGTTTGTAACTAGCAAGCAAGGTTAATTTGTGGGTTTTTTTCCTCTTTCAGTCTGTTCCAAGATAATATGGGAAGAATATGTTCGCATCTCCAGCTCGCATTGATGACAGGCTATACACAGGGTTATTGCTGGAGACTGTCATTAATGTTTCACTTCCTTATGCCTCAAAAAA
>NW_009931446.1:13726-50663 GCF_000696875.1 Nestor notabilis | reverse complement strand
CACCCCCCCCCCCCCCCCCCCCCCCCCCCCCCAAAAAAAAAAAACAAAACAACAATCTCGAGGGAAATCTGCAGTTAGAAGTCATGGGAGAACCCTTGACCCGACCGTATGATTACAGTATTAAAAATACAGAGCATTAGCTTAAATAAAATTTTAAACTCACATTGTTATGTATATGTTTGCATGTATTTAATTGTATCTGTATTTTCTTATCCTTAATAATGTTTCACCCTGTAAGCAATATATATTTAAGCCCCCCAGTACAAAATCACTCCAGGCTTATTTTGTAGTTGGCTCTTAATGCTTTATCTTTCCTCAATTAATTTCAGGTGATGCTAAAGAGAATAATCTAGTAGTGTACAAACTTATGAGGACACTGCTAGAATAAGCAATATGTTTGCAAACACTAATATTTCATACAGACAAGGTACACTCATACTAGGAAAACAAGAAATCTAACACAGTTGTCTACCTATATCATAAAAAGCAAATGCAAGTTCTTGGCTGTGTGACCAAACAAGTGTGCTTACTGCTATGGCAAGTAGAGAAGTATGCTGCAAAAGCCAAATGTGCTTCTCTTCCAGTAGAAATAAGGAGCTGTAGTTTTCAATAGAAAAAGGTTTCAGCTTTTATTCAAGGAAAGTTGAAAAGAGAAATGTAATTTTCAAGCATCTTAAGGGAATTATAAAACTAATTATGTATGAAAATTGAAATAATTGAAAATAAATCAAAATTAATTGACAGCTGCCAATTTTCATAATATCCTTTTGTTGTGTCTAGCAATTGCAAGGACCGAAGGTAATGGGTAAAATGGTATGTCCATTTCACAGCACTGCCTGGGCTCCTGTGAAAAAAATACAGCATAACAGTCATGAATGCCCTCTGTCAACTCATTTATCAGAACATTTTTTGATTCACTGTGCTTAAATTTTATGCAGTATTTTCATTTTGCAAGGAATTTTTCCCTTAGGCTCTTTTAAGGTTGTTATGTGTTTGTTTTCCAGTTGCAATTTTGCTGACCTGAAACGGAACAAAGATGTAGAAATGACAGTTGTGGCACTTAATTGTTATCATTAGCTTTGGGGGTTTTTTTGGCCATGGAAGAAAAGCAATAGCAGGTCTTGGAAAGTACAGTACTCATGGGAAAAGAAAAGTCAATGTTTAATTGAGATTACAGTACCGTTTCTTTCTAGGCAGGACCAGTCAAGATTTAAACCACCTGACTATAAACAGCTGGTTTTGAAAAAGCAGAGTGTTTTCTTTTTGAGCTGATATAGAACTGCATCTCACAGTAGCCTAAATATAAGACTTGTCAGAAAAGTCAAAACGCATTAAACCTACTTATGGTGAAAGTAGACATGAACCAAATTTTTCTGAGGACTACCCAGAGCATGACTCTTACTAAGTGCCTAAGGGATAAGCTTGTGGATGACTGTAGTGCTTCAAAGTCAAGTGACAGACCTTGAATGACTACCCTGAGTGAAAATGTTAGGTGCTTGGAAAAGCTCTTGGTTCTGAAATGACCCACACAAATTTGAAACGGTCTGTCTTTATAATGCCAATGTACATTCTGCTGGAGTAGGGGATGAGTCAAGGGTATCAGCTCCTATTAACTTTGAAATTATTTTGAATGAATTTTTTAATGATTTGAGGCTGCTGTTATGGTGCACATACTAATTTAAATGTGACATTTCAGCGAGAGATGTGCTAAACCAACTGAAGTTCACGAATTACAGAACTCTTTCCTCTATAAAGGTCATTATTTAATGCGATAGAGGAAAAGGTGTCTGAAGGACATATACTTTCAGATAATGACACTGGAGAGAGTTTTGAGATCCTTTCTTGAAGAGATGGATAATATTATCAGTACTAATCAGGTTAGTTTAAAACACCACTGGGTGCTGGGTAATGGAATACTCCTTATACAGAAAAAGCAACTGAACAACTGAAAAACGGCTTGGCTAACTTTTGTGTAACAAGTCCAGGGCTGTGTTGAGAATGAAGCTCAGAACTCTACTTTCCCTTAGAAATGGTGGCTTTGTTCAGCCATCCCTCTTTACTTGTATATATGGCAATGTCTTCCATGATGATCTGGACCATAATCTTCCCGGGACTGAGATGAGCTAGCCTAGCCTATAGCTTTCTTGAGCCTCTTTCTTACCTTCAAGTGTAACTTTTGCCTGTTTCTAGTCATGAGGAACCTCTCAGTCACCACAATCTGCCAGCGATGATAGAATGGTCTCAAAGTCAGTGACACCTCAGCACCTTCAGATATTTCATTCTGGATCTCAGAAGTAGTGTATGATCAGTTTACTTTTCTACAGTGGGGAGTACCACTCTTCCCTAAGTTTTGCTATCACCAGGGATCTGTGAGATCTGAGAACAAACCCTGCTAGAAATGACTGAGGCAGTATCTCACCCTTCTCCATATTCTGTGTCAGTTAGATTAACTCCTTCATTCAGCAGCAGACCAACTTTGTCTTAATTTCTGTGCTGATTTGTTTATAGAAACTCTTATTCTCCTTCATTTCCCTCACTAGTTTTAATTTGTGCTTCAGTTTAAATTTTCCTGATTCTGTTGTGCCATGCCTGGGTGATGTTCGCAAGTGGCCTGTGCCCATTTCCACTGTCTGAAAACACTTTTTTTCCTTGCATTTGAGCATGGTTAGGAGTTCCTCATTTAGCCAAGCCGTATCTGCTTGTTTTCTTGCACATCAGAAGGGACTGTTCTTGCCATTGAAAAGGCTGCTGTTGGAGTTCAAACACCTGTTGCTGGCTCATTTGCCCTTCAGGAAAACCTACTATGACATCCCTCTGAATCAGTTCACTGAACAAGCCAAAGTCTGCAATTTTCAAGACCATGGTCTTTATTTTGCTACTTGCCTTCCTTTTATATCTTTAAACTCTACCATCTCATGGTCCTTACTTTGACTGTTACATCACTAGAGACTGCTTGCTTATTTATGAGTAGCAGATCCAGAACACCATCTTCTCTAGTAACTACATCAAAAAATTGTTCCCAACACACTCTAGATATCCAGATTATTGGCATTCATCTAATTTATCTCACTGCATTTACATTTGAGCTGCCATTATTTTCCATTTATATTAATAAGCAGAAAATGTGCACTTTGAAGGTTGATGGCAAATTGAGTGTCTTGCACACTCACACTGCCTATTTTTTTCAGTTGATTGCATGCAAAAGGTTTAGCAACATGCAAAGTAGCTACCTCTGACATGGGGCTTTACGTGTTGATATCCAGAGTTTAGATAGGTGCATCCTCATTGGTGCTTTTTAGAAATATTCAGCTACTCAAATGAATGATTATGTGAAAGTGCTGATTTTTGCAGTGCTTTCTGCATTGAGTGTTAAATCCAAACTTCTGCCACTATGTCTGTGTGAGGATCTCACCCTGCTGTAAATAAATGCTCAAAAAATACAGGACAAGCAGATTCTTCCCCAAATACAATTCAAAACCTAAGTATTTTTAGAATTACATAATGATTTATTTTTTAAGGTTCTGTTTTCTGGATTTTGAAGGTTCAAAGTTGGTGAGATGGTGAGCATCTGAGGCAGATGCTTTACAGACAGCTGCATAGTTATATATATGTATGTTTTAACTTTGATTAGCACACAGGGAACAGTAATTGCATATTCTTACTTTGCATAGTTTATTATGTCTCAGATAGATACCTTAGATTATACTTCATATCTGCTAGAGAATAAAGTTTTCTGTGGAGCTGTTGCATATATTTAGAAAATATTTAGTGAGCACCTTTGGTTTTTAGTTGATTTATTTATTTATATAAACCAACATATTGCATGCAGAAAACTTAAGGAAAATGTTAGTCTTCGTATTGCTGCTAGTTGCTTAAAAGATGAAGGTAAAAGGGCGAATCCTGAATCAAATGATAATATGTTAATTGAAAGCATGAATTAAATCAGGTACCAATAGTTTTAAAGTGGCAAGAGTCTATTATGATCACCTTATCTGACCACCAATAAGTTTACTGTCCTTACTCACTTTTCCTTTTGTCCATGACCTCATTCAGGAAAAAAATGTGAAGTCCCTGATGGTGAAAGATATTATATCACTTAGCAGCTGGTGAAAAAATAATGTGAAAGATTAGGAAATAGTGTTTCCTCCCCATTTCTTCTCCCTTGGTTTTCTAAGCAAAATCTTTTTATATGTCCTTAACTTTTCTTGTTTAGATGAAGCTGAAAAAATTGAGATTTCTATGTATAGGACAACTCTTTGTTAAATATATTTCCACTTTATGCAAGTTATATAGTACCTGATAATCTCTTTTTCTGTTAAGAACTGAGATATCATATCTTCTTGCCAAAATACAAAATTACTTTCAAATACAAGAGAAACTCAATATGTTGATGAAAACTCGTGAGACTGACCAGTACTACACACTTGCTATCTTTTATCACTTACAACTTCTGCTTCAAGAGGTAAAGACATTGGAAACAGTGCTATGTACAAAGGGACAGAGTATATAAAAAAATTCTAAGGCTACTGATTTGTTGGTACTGCTAAAAGACATGGAATGGAGCAGTAGACAAGATTCTTATTTGTCCATATGGAATGTGACCAATGAAAATTTCACACTTTAAAGTAAAAAAACACAATCAACACAAATTTCATCGTAAAACGATTCACGGAGCAGCTATAATATTTTTACAAAGCTGAATCCTAGAAAAATGAGTGGAATGGTATTGATGTTAAAAGACTTGTAGTAGATGATGTTGTTGACTGTTGAACACAGTAGCTCTTATGATTTCATTTAAAAATGAACTAGAAAATGAGTTGGATATTGGTACATGTTAGCCATGTTTAACAAAGTGACAGATTTCGTTTCAGTCATTTGGATCAGCATAGATCTTGAAGCATACTGCCGATGCTAATATTGTAATGAGGTTAATTATTGGTTTGAATAGGAAAATAAGGCTTTTATATACCTTAATCTTTTTCAAATACCATTTTCTCAACCTCTTGCCTTTTCTGGGTTCCTCTTACTGCTGCATATTTGTAATCTGAAATTTCTCTTCTCTGCGCTTTGTACAGTTTATAGTCCACAGACTTTGTTACAGATGTGGTCTTGTGGCATAATCTTGCATATATTGATTACAGTGACTTAAAAAAGTAGTAAACCCTGAAAGGTAAAAGTACCGAGTCCTGTATCAGTTGTCCTCCATCTGCCACAATGCTGCTATGAAAGCAGAGTGTTATTTTTTTCATGCATGTCTGAACACACCCAGGCTTGAGTAGCTGCATGATCCAATAATTTTTTAGTATTATACTACCAAAGCTAATTTAATTTATTGGCCATATTTGGTTTAGAAGATCCTCTTTTGGGTACTTGAGAGAGTTCTTCTCTAGCCACATGCCTTTTCTGTTTCAATTTCCACAGCTTTTAAATAATTTTCTTTCTTAATGTTTTCCACAGTTGATCATGTTATGCAAGAAACGTTTGAGTTCTTTTCTGTTTTTCTGTAAGGGAGAAAAAGGTATTTTTACTTCCATCCGAATGCTGCCTGTACAAATGTCAAAGTTCAGCAGTTACTGAACTGCTGAATCAAAGACAATTCCATAACTGGGTCTGAAAAGAGCATCTTGAAGTGGGAATCAAATGAACTTCTGGATATTGCATGCCACTCAGTAATAACAAAAATTCTTAGTGTAAAAAGTCACTGAGCAGCAAAACCTGATGGTTTTGTAGAGAGACAGGCACATGTTCTCCCTAGATGTCATTAGTTGCTCGTATTTCTAAGCTAGGCTAATGACTGTTTCAACAAGGAATCAAACAAGTTCTTACTTTTCAAAGGCTTACATCAACAATCTGATTAGTTGAAAAATACAGTTTTGACCCCAGCCTCCATATCAGGATACTCAATCAGAATGGCATTTTAATTTTGCATGCAAAATACACATTGCATACCTTAAAATTCCCCTTGGAAGTATGTTGCTGTTTAGCATGTAAGAGCAGATTTGCCTCAAAAATTTTCCTGTATTTTACAGGTTAATCGTATTCCTCAGTTCATGGGACTATGGTAATTTACTATTACCAGAAGAAATGACAGAGAATAGAGTGTTCCTGTGATTAAAAGAGACTAAATTTTTTGTTTGAAATTAATACTTCTATGCACAATCAGCATCTTACAGCATTTTAGTGGTTCTAGCTGTTGAGATTGTTATAATTCTTTCTATTACTTATTTTTCCGTTGAAAATAATTGTGATTTCAGGCAACCCCCCCCCTGATATTTAAGATTTTACTGTATTGAAAAATGACTTATTTTAGTAGTTTCAAAATACTATGTATTCTTTTAGTTCTCTTTGAATTTGTTTAAGCAAGAAACTAATTAATGTTCTCATTTATTCTTTAATTTATATGGATTGATATAGGTGTAAAAAAAACCAAAAACACATTTGAAAAAGTACTTAAATCTGTGCTTCTTTCTTCTTCCTAAATGCCCAGAGGATGATGGAACAGTGCCTTAATTGAGAACAGTGTACAGAGGATGACTCATCATGACCTTGCTGAAACGTAAAAAGGCTTTCAATCTGTGCTTCTTTCCAGCTTGTTTCACATGCTTACAGGGTTTCAGGAGGTGGTCCATGCATTTGTGGATTGGTGTGAATATTTGAAAGACTTTTAAGTTGAGTAGATGAAAACTGAGAGTTGAAAAAAAAGGCAGACGTGAAAATAGACTGAGTAATGTGATTTGCTTGCTTTTTATCCAATGAGTTGAATTTGTGAGAACTGATGCACAGGCTAAAGAGAAGCTGCTATCTGCAATGTAAAAACAAGGTTACATTTTGTTGCTCTTACAAAGCCTAAAGCTATGCTGGATATTCTTCAGCACCCTCTGCTGGTGTTGTAATTATTTATAGGAGTAAGACACTCCTGAAGCAAAATTACAGCAAGCCAGATAATAAGAAAAGGAATTAAAAATAGAGTGTATTGGGGGTTTGGGGCTTTGGTTTTGGTTTTTTTTTTTTTTCTATTCAGATTTCAATGATGAATTAATTCAAGTTTCTGCTTTTACCTCCACAGACTTTTCTTCCTGTATCTTTTCAGTGCATTTAAGGTGTGGCTCTATCCAGATGATGAAGCCACTTCTTTGAGCAGCCTGTTTGTATATAGTTTTAGTGAGCACTTGCCCCTGAATGTTAAGCTGTGACCTGTTTACGCAGACACCAGTGTTGTTTCTAGATCGATAATTCTGCTATATAAAGATTAGAATTGGAGGAGTTATGCTGAAAATGCAAGCAGGCTGAGCTCCACATCAGAACAAAAGGTAATGGGACTAAGGCAAGGGCTGAAGGGACCCTGCTGCTTTTGGCAAGACTATTCTATGAAAGCAAGCACAAGGAAGTTAAGTGAAACTCTAGAAAAACCAAGTAACAAAACTGTTTCATATCACATTTTCCATTAAGAAAATTCTTACACTGCACTTTGCTCACTTTTTAATAATATATCTTTTACTTTTTCCACTGTTGTTTTCTGATAAAATTCCCATAGTTTGTGTCATGTTGTGTACAAAAAGCCTGCTAATAGAATAACAATATTCCAAATGAAATTGCAACTATAGTGGGAAACATCTGCTTAATTGACTCTGAGGAAAAAATAGGCATATGCAAGAGATTTTTGTACTGTTGCAAAGATTTTTAGAAAAGTCAGACTGAAAAAAACTTATGAATTTAGAAGGCAGATGGATCACATTCAGAGTTTGGAATGCCACTGAGCTACAGGAGTTCCCATGTTGCATGTTTCTGGCTCTTTTTACAGCAGGGGACTGTACAATGGAAGATATTTTAGGGAATGATGAAATATTACTTTAACCACAAACAGATGTGTTTGCCTATCTACCAGTATATTTTAGTGGAAGAAGCTCCTCAAGTACAAATATGAAACCTTTCTTATTAAAACAACACAAGTTATGGTTGTAAATATAAATAATTTTTTTTTTTTACTTCTGCAAAATAAAAGTAAGTGAATTGTGCCTAAAAGATAGGGGACTTTTAGTTTCTTTGATTAAAATCTCTGCACATAAGCACACATTTCAAGTCACTGTAGCAGTATTAGTGTTCCGTGATTTTAGTGGTTATTCAATGGGTAACATGTATTTTAAGTAAGGCTAAAATGTCTTAGAGCAGTCTGGATATAGTATCAAGAGAAATAAAACCAAACTCTAAAGTGAGGAGTGTGGGAAACTACTCTGCTTTAAAATGAAATGATGAGACTTAATGCTAGAATGATAGTTCAGTGGTTATGCAAAGGGTGAATTGCTCATCATAAAGATTAAATCTTCATTGTGCTGTGGCAAGTGGCAATGAACTGGTAATCCATCTGTTCTTGCTTTCTTCAAATATTAGAATTTATTGCTGCAGGAAATAATAGCTGCTAATTTTCTAACCAACCACCTGTAAAGAACAAGTCATTGCACAGATAAGATGTGCTTTCCCCTCTCCTTCATATACTGCACCTTCAGCTAACTTCATTCCCTCTATTTGAATGAGAGTGTATTTCAAGTGAGGGTAATTATATGGTTCTGTGCTTTGTATAACCTGTTAAAAACAGTAATTTGCTGGCATAAAATTAATTCTGTTCTCAGTTTACAGATCTAACTCTCTTAGATTAAGAATATTTTTCTCTTCAAAATCTAAAAGTACTAAGTTCTTGCTTGGATGTGTTTACTATTTATATTGTGTTTTGGTTGAATATTGGTTCTAAAATAGATTTGTCTGACAGTTGATATGGCAATGCCATTATGTATTGACAGTGCTAGATAGGCCATTTATTCTTCTATAGCCTTATTTGTACAAAATAACTTCCTTTATTCTAAATAGGTATAATTCCTTCTACCTGAATGGAACCATGAATAATAAACTCTGTAAGAGAGGAATTTGACAGTGCTAATGCACTCCTTTGTTGTTTCAAACTTTAGTAGTTATGTCTTTTCTTTCTCCAAGGTATGCTGTTGTGATGTGCAAACGCTTGGCCAACTCCCTTTGTTATCTGGAAAGATCCAAGACCATATTTTTTTCATAATAGGGCACCCCTGAGTTGTAGATTTTTGTCTGTCTTGAAGCTGTGGGCCTTATATTTGGCAAAGAGCTGTGTATTGACTTCCAAGCCATGTTTTTTCAAAACTGACGGAGCTTGCAATATTTTCTTTTATATATCATTAAAACTTCACCTTAAAATCTCTTTTCTAGGCATACCAAAAAATAGAATCCCTTTTTTAGCAATATTTTGGTCTAACCTGTTCTAGTGCCTCACCAGCCTCCCAGTAGAGAAAAACTTCTTAATATCTAATCTAAATCTACCCTCTTTCAGTTTAAGACCATCCTCCCTTGTCCTATCAGTACATGCCCTTCTAAAAACTCCCTCTCCATATTTCTTGTAGATCCCCTTTAGATGCTGGAAGGCTGTTAGAAAGTCTCCCCAGAGCCTTCTCTGAGTTGAACAACCCCAGATCTCCCATCCTGTTCATAGGAGAGGTGTTCCATCCCTCTGACCATCTTTGTGGCCTTCCTCTGGACTCACTTCAACAGCTCCATGTCCTTCTTTTGAGGGGGCCCCAGAGCTGAACGCAGCATGGGGATGGTCTCATGAGAACAACGTAGAAGTTATCACTGGTAAGTAATGTCACTTTGAGAGGCAGTGAAGGTTAGTGGCGGGACAGTTGTGTTATTTGCCAGCACTTTCATTAGAGCTTCTTACGATGGAGTTTCATAGTATTAAAAGCAGGATGGCCACCAAAAGGTTTAAGAGATGAAGTTTCTCTGGTGAAATGCCACTATCAGAGTTGGAAAGCAGTAAGGAGGGGTTCTGACAAGATGCTGAAAGCTCCAGAAGGCTTCTTGGAAGGTTAAGGAAAAAATGGGAATCATGACAACATTTGTTTTTTTTTCCTGTCCTCCCTCTGGTTTTATACCCAAAGTAAAGTTTTTAGTAAGTTCGTTGTTAAGCTCTCACATTCTTTGCACTGTTGCATTCTCCCTAGAGAGGTTTAAGTGTTCAGTTGTTCAGATGACTAGAGAGGTAAATCGTAATGGAGAATGCCAGACATGGAACATTCACCTCCGAAATGGATGAAAACTGAAGATAGGGTCTCAATATTACTCTATCCTAGCAGGTTTTGAAGAATGTGATATCCCAGTTGGTTCCATACAACAAACTGGAGACCTTGTATATGGACCTAAGGAGTGTTTACTGATTCGAAGTATGCTTTTAGTCTAGCTAACTACTTTTACTCCTTCTGTATTAGAAAAATAGGGCTGTGAATTATTATCTGTTCACTTATCTGGGGAAGCCTGTGAGTTGTTTACCCAAGAATATTTATGAAGTTCAGACGCTCTACCAGAAGTAGTTTGGGATGAGAACAGATGGTAAATGCATTACTCAAGAGTGATGAATCCCCAGGTGATATATGAAGACTATTTTGTTTTCAGGGATGTCAATAAGGAGCCACCAGTTTCTTGAGGTGATCTTGTTAATTTTGTCTGCAGGTTTTACAATTTATCTTCCAGGCTCTGAAGAGCAATTAAATTCACCTATGCTCATCAAAAGACTTAATGAGTATCATAAGTTTTGATGATAACTGTATTTTTTTTTTCTTTAGGTAGCTTCGTTCAATGACAGTGCTATAGACTTGAAGCACATAAATGTCACAACTTCAAGATGGGATGGCTTTTTTTGAAGGAGGACTTTTAATTTTAAGATACATCCTATGTGATATGGGTGTTTTGCAGGCAGAATGTCAGGTAAAGTCTTGCAGGACCAGTCTGCTCTGTTTCCTGCTAGTACATAGTGTCATGTAGTAACATGACTAAAAAGGATGTTTTTGTCTGATATTTGTTATCTAACTATCAATAATATCAGTAAAGCCTTCAAAAATGTATGAAAATTCATCATTAAATACTATTTTCTAGACTAAAACTCTCTAAAAGTGTTATGGTAGGAGGTAATTCATATACGTTTTCACAATAGTTGACTAAAATTCATGTGATAACTTTGAAATGTGAGGTCTACATTGCAACTTATCCAAGTGCAAATCTGACGTCTGAACAATGAATACTGAATAAAATTTAATAGTTTCTACTTCATGTATATGTTTCACTTGTTTTAAAGTGTATGTTTAGATGAAAATAACACCGGGGGTCTTTTATTTGGTTGCTTTTGATCACAAGTTTAATATTTTGTTGTAAACACCTTGTAGACAAATGGAGAGCAACAGAGATCTGAAAACGATAGTTATAAAAAGCTAAACTATTTCAGCATTTTTTATATCTCTTGAAATATATTGGTTGCAAATTTGAAACTGGTAAACTGTGTGCTATTTAAACTGGTTTAAAACACAAGGAAAACCAGTATAGGTAATGGATAGAATAAATGCCAGAACAGAAGAGACAAGACATTTTGAAAACCTAAGAAATATTTCTAAAAAACAAGCATATGTGCCAGGCTAGGTATTTCTAAACCTCATGTTATACACATTAAGAAAAAATACACTGTATTTCTTATGTAATACGGAAAAAATTTCTAGTGCTATATGATGAGTGGAAAAAAAGAAAAAAAAGTGCATTATATTTGTTATTAAATAGCAAAATAGCCCTACTAATTTCATTAAGACTTCTAACTGCATGCTTAGAAAGTCAGCAAGAGATTGCGGGCTTTTCCAAATACTAAGGGGTAACTAGGATATTCTTTTTTAATCAAGTTTCTCTGATTCTCTATAAAATTATCCCTTCCCTTCCCTCCTCCCCTCCTCCCGCCCCTTCAGTGTTTCTTCTGAAACTGATACCCATGTAGTTTAAGGCTAAAGTCCAGTCTTTCCTTCTGTCTCTTGACAGGAACTCTATTCAGTATGTTTGTCATCAAACAGAAACTCCACCATTATTTCAAAAGACTTGCAAAGAACTAGATGACAATTGAAGGGTTAAGAAGCACGATGGGGTGGTAACTACATTCCATAACAGGGAGTTTTACAAATGAATGGGGTTTGGTTTAATTTGTATGCAGAGTTGAAATACAGTATTTTCAACCATCTGAAATGACCCCGCTTGATTTTCCCTACTCTATTTTAGCTTACTTTGTTTCCAGCATCCCCCTTGCAAGGATATTTTGTTGAACAAGGGAGCAGTTGATTTATGCATGTTTTGGGGTAAAGGTAATACTACATCTTGGCTAGGAGATGTGAACAAATGACAAAATATTGCTGTTCATATACTAATTATATCAGCCTCAGTTCATTTACTGAGAAGGAAATGTATGATTTTGGATAACAGATATGGTTACCCTTGTTGAATATAAATACTTGTTTTGAAAGCTATTGGGGAGAAAAATGATAGCCAGTTGTTTTTGTCCAAAACCAGTTTAAGATAAGGGATTAAAGAATTTTACCATAGTCATAATCCTTCTTCCACCACACATATTTTTGATACAGGTATATCACCCTTTCAACTAGAGTGAAACTTCCTTTTGTCTGTTGAGTTACCAGTATGTTGTAGAGAGTACCAGAGAAGATGAAGTGCTAGTAATAAACTAGTGAATCTTTTTGCCTCCAGTACTTCCTTCCTCCTTAGTAGTCGAAGAAAGCCTTTAACTACTCTGACCTGAAGTTCTTCCAGGGTGGAAATACTAGATGTTGAGAGTAGACAGATATTAAGAATAAGATGTAAATTTTTTCCCTTCAGAATACTTCCTCTCTCACAGTAATAATATGGGGTACTTCTTCAATCTGTAACACAAGCCTTAAATCCCTCTAACCACTAATAACTGTCAGAGCTTTTGCAGTAACTGCAACCTCTTCAAAGTTAAAATGGCATTGAATCAGAAAACATAAAGAACTGAGAGAAACCTTATTGCTGTCTTAAGTAATAGCACTAGATAATTCTAAAAAAACAGACATTGGAGAGACAAAACATACAGATTGTACAGATGCCTCAAGGACTCCAAAATAGTCATATTACATGATTTTGATCACGGAAAATCAGATTTGATGATCAAAATGATCAGGATTATCTCTGCCTAAAGTGGGCATATATATATATACATACATACATGCATACCTGCATGTAGGTGCATCCATATATGTGTGTATATTTGTATGTAAATTAAGTCATTCTGTTGGATTTTGCCTGATGCATGGAGTATCTCACCTCACCTTGGTGCTTCTCTGTATAGTGTTTAACATATTATACACATCTTGTTGCTCTTGTCTGTGAGTGTTGAAGCTGAGATTCTGGTGTTTTGTTCACTTATCATCCAAGACACTAAAAAGGAAAGGGGTTTCTTTTGTGTTTCTTGTGGAATTGATGTTGTTTCATCATGTTTTACTAGGCAGAGGCAAGGTATTCTTATAGTAATCAAAGCAAATTTCTGCTACATTGTAAACTGCATTAAGGAACAAATTATCATTTATTATTATCATCATCTTTCTTATGTTGTTTCCTGTCAATCAATAGCTAAAAATGCTAAAGCACTATTAGATAATGATTACAGTAATGTATGAACACATAAAGTATTTAGATTTTCAGTTTATAATATGTTAATAAAAATTGTTGTATCTGTATGCAAGCTCTGTTCAACAATACAGTGAGTTATGAATACCTGAAATCTTAGAAAATCGGAGTATTTGGTAACAAATTCATAAAATAACACGGTCATGAAGAAGAATTGAAACAGGCGTTTTTCCAACTCAGCATAGTGACCTATTTGTATTTTTAAAATACTTAAGTATTTTTGTGTGTAATATTGTGGTACATATGGATGGTATGTGTTAACAGGAGGATATATCAAAAGTAATGTACTCTGACACAATTATGTTTGGAGAGGCAGTCAAAAGCTTATCTACACCATTTTAAGGTTAGTAGACTGAAGTAACTTATTTTATGGATTAAATAAATCTTAAAGCAGATATCACAAGGATTTACCATGTCTCTACTACAGATTGGTAATGAGATATGATTGGTAATCTGTTCGCTTTGGTGATAAATAGTCCAAAGAACACATTCAGTATTTCTGGCTGAGGATAAGCCAATTCAAGTCACTTGAGAATTCAGCCTTGATACCTCTGGTGTTCATATTCTCATTATCATTAGTAGTTTTACACTGCTGACGAATTTATTCCGTTTAATTTATTCTGCTTCCTTAACGTGTATTCAGTTGTGACTCAGCTGCTTTTGATGACCAACTCTATCCAAACTATCTCACTTGATAACCTGTTTGGCTAGCTGAGTTCAGGTTTGTTTCATAGTGACATACAGTATCTGTCACAGGACTGTATTTGTTTTGAACTATATTTGTCTTGAACTGTATTTGTCAGTTCCTTTATCTCATAAACTGGGAATTTGAGTACTTGTTTTCTCTGAGCAACAAAGGTACATGATACATTGCAGTTATTTGGGCTTCTGTGTTCAAATTAGATACTTTTTTTTCTAAAGCTATGAAAAAGGAAGAGCTAAAATTCTGCAGCTGAAAAGGTACATGTTATATTTATTTGTTTATTAGTACCTGATCATCTTAACACTGAAGTCACCCAAAATGTATTTTTAATTTCAGAGTGGGTAGGATCTCCTTCCTGAGAAATGATGAGAAAATTATTTTCAGGGTGAAGTCCCAGTCCTTTCAGTGTCTGTAGACATCTCCCTTTAATAACACAGTTTCACTTGCAGGGCATGATATGTTTTCATACTCCATAGAGTACATTGCTAACTTACTAGATATATAAGATGAGATATTGCATGATGGTGATTTTTGCTCTACATTCATTGTGAAAGACTGCTTTTACAATAATTATTTATGCATTGTTTTTCATGTGCCTTAGCATGGTTTCCAAGGGAATCTGCTCCATGATCCTGCCAGGCACATAAGTCAGACTGACTGGTCTGGAGTTTCTCAGGTCTTCCGTTTTCACCTTCTTGAAATTGGGGGTTATATTTCCTTTTTTCTGGTTGCCAGGAACTTCACTGCCCAGGAACAGGCTGCCCAGGAGGGTTTTGGAGTCTCTCTCTCTGGAGACTTTCAAAGCCCTCCTGGATGTGATCCTGTGTACACATCCTCCTGGATGTGTAACCTGCTCAGCCCTGGCAGGGGGCTTGGACTAGATGATTCTATAATTCTATCATCTCCAGACGTTCCTTCTAATCCTAACAACTCCATGAGCCTGTGAAATTGCAAAATGATGATTTAACTTCACCTATTGAAGTCAAGGCCCAACAGAACAGATAAGTGATTTACAAAATCAAGAAAGAAGCCTCATGATGAGCAGGCCTCCGGCTCCTGCCTCCATAAGTCCATCTGCCTCAGTAGGCTTTGGAAAAAGATAGAACATAATCCTGCCAAAGAAGAAACATAATCTGTTATTGGTCTGTGATACTGCACTCTGCTTTATTGTGCTTGCTACCTAATTTTGTTAATAGTTTGTTCTTGCTGCATATTGAAAGAAATGGTAAACTAAGGATTATGTCCTTAGCTTACCCTTCCATGTATCTTACTACTGTCACAAATCTGCTGAAAGGTCAAAATGAGAGTTCACTGTGAAAGGAAAGCATAAGTAGCTGCTTTTCCTTTCTTCAGAAAACTTCATAGAAAGGTGAGATGTGACAGTACAGTGTTCTTTGGCTGCCTTCTAAAATAAACCAATTAGTTCTCCATTTCCCAAAGGTCTGTTTATGCATCTGAATCTTGGACAGACACAGACTACTGTTTCCAGTTTCAAATATGCAGTAGATTAGAAGTGCTGGCAAATTTTATCATCAGGATAGAGACTGTGCTTTAGATAACTAAGCAAGGAAAAGGAAACACTGAAGATAAATATCTGTTCTCAAGAATATGGAAAATAAGAATCATGTTTTAGGTACCTGGATTTTCTTATACTTTGTGTATGCCTTTAAATGCTTTAACAAGCTTTACCATTAAAGGAGAGGATACATGTTTCTGTTTATGAACTTCAGAACTTCTAAATCTTGAAAGTACTGTCTTTGTAATGTATGTGTGAGCATTTTTCTTCTTTATTTATATATGCTAAAAATTGCAGAAATTGGTTGAATGTGTTATTACGCCCCAACCTTGTCTGTCTTTGGTTTTGAATTTAGTTAGTAATTGCTTTATGAGGTCTAGTTAAATTAATGTATGTGTCTGGTAGTGACTATTTTTAAATGCTTAATCTGGAGATGCTGATATTTGATAGGTACAAGTAACTAGACATAAAACCTAACAAGAATTATATCCTTGTGACTTAAGGGATGTAACAGACTGAGTTTTTTAATGATGAATATGCTTAACATGTTCCTTATGTTAACATGAATGCATGCTAATGATAGTCTAGTAGACACTGTGTGGATAAGAGCATTTGCGGTGTGTGTGAGGGGAATCAGTCTTTAGGATTGCATCTGCTAGACGGCTCTTTCCTAGTGTTCTGTTCTTTTGACCAACAATAAGCTGGTGTTTCACTGCTTGTTAGATGATCTGAATAAGAAAGAAAATCAAGTAAAGATTCTGATAGCAAATCAAATTTACAGCTGAAGAGGCAAGGTACTTCAATAACAAACAGACTACAGGACAAGAGGTCCAAGAAGGTTAAAACCAAGAGTATGGAGAGAGATGTTTGGCTTTTAACAGATTACCATGTCAAAATTTTGTTGTTTTGTTTTTTTTTTTTAATGTAATAATGTCAAAATGATCAATACAATTCACCTGCCTAATTTTAAATTCAGCAAATTTAATGCGGATAGTCTGGTTTCAATATGGGAAATTCCATACACTACAGTAAAATAGTATCATTCACAACATAATGAAATCCTAAATTCAGTCTTGTGTATATCATTGACAAATCTCTTACATTCAAATTCGGCTAAGGTCCTTAAAGTTAAGTACTTGAATCAATTAAAAGCTCTAGAAATGTGCCTGTGCTTATCATTACATGCAGAAATAGTAAGAAATCTACAGATGTGTAGTTAAGCAATCACATGTTTTCAGAAAATTGGGATTTAATTTTCAAATTTAAGTCTCAGTAGATTTCCTACAGTTTCTAAAACTAATTTCAAATGGAATAAGTGTTTTAGCTTTCCTTGAAACCAGTGCTTTAGGCATACATGGGTCAGACTTCAGACAAATACTTCTGATTTGTAAAGTGTGAACATTTCCTAAAGCTTGTCTCAGGATTCCTCTTCTCAAATTTAAGCAGAAATATCCTAATGTATTTCTGTCACAGTTATGGCAGCCATTAATACATCATCCAGCAATGGAGTTATAATGATGCATTATTTATTCTATATAACCTGACCAGATACAAGTAACATGGTGGAATTCTAAACCAACTGCAGAAGTCCTTAATAAGCTTGAAGAAAACAAACATTTATTAAAAAAAAAAGAAAAACAAACCATAAAACAAGCACCTGCACACAAATTCCAACAAACAGATGGGTTTAGGTAAAAAATATTTTTGCACTTTTATGATTTTACTAGTTAGAGAGGAATTATGAATTTTTGTTTCATTTGTTTAAATGAAAAAATTTAGAACCGCTGCTTTGATCCAAGAGTTGGTTTTTGGTTTCTGCTTTTGGAACAACACTACCCTTGCTGTTTTCTTCTAGCTTCTTTTGAAAAATATAGTGCAAATTGAAAAGGATTTTTCTGCTTTTTGAAAACTTCCTGAACTAGTCAGCTAGAGAAGACTCCCCATTTGTTTGGTTTCCTACCTGAAACAGGTAGAAATTATCTTAGGGAAACTCTTTCTAATCTCTGAGAAAGCAAAATAGTTTTTGCAAATTCAGAGGCAGAAAAAGTAACTTTTCTCTATACACTTGTAGCACAAGATAGCAACTGAAAATTGGCCTCAAGTATTGTACAAGTAAATACATAAAAATACCACATTACACCTGACAAAAGAATTGTTTTTTTGTTTTGGTGAATGTGGTTACATTTTAAGATTCTGTTAATCTGTTCAGCAAATTCCAAAGTCTTTACCCTTTGAAGGAATCTACTGAGGATATACTGTGAATTTAGAGTCCCTTTGAAGACAACTGGAGGTTTGGTAACCTAATGTAATTATGCAGTTGCTGTAATTGGACATGAGGTCCTTTCATCTTGTGTGAAACTATCCATATGTTAAACTTACTCATAAAAAAGAACTTTCTGTATATATACTTCAGTTCTGAATTTTAAAACTGGTGTTATTTGCAAGTCTTTTGTATGTGGTCTTTAGTGGCCAATTAGATGGATCTAGCTAAAGAATTTTAAGTGCAAGCAAAAATTATCAGGAAAAAAAGCAACCAAATTAACTCTTGACCTAAAGAAGCACAGTAATGTAGATGTATCTGAAACCCAAGAAAAGACTAAGAGGCAGTCTCTAAACTTCTGTGCTTAAGAAACGTTGGATGGGTTTTGTTGTTGTTATATGATCTTCTGTGCATCTGCTCTGTGCATACAAACTGAGGTTGGTGGATGTTCCTTGATTCTGATGCTTACGCCACAATTTCATTTGCAGTATCAGTGACTGAGCAGCACTGATTATTGTAGTGGTATGACTAGCATACATAAAAACTACTTCACAGACCTGGATACAGAACACCTAAACCCAGTATCTATTCACCCACTTTACAAATGGAAACAGGAATTGTGCAACAACCTATGATTTTAACTGTTACCTTGTAACTGCTTTTATTTCCTTTTAGTTTAATAACTGAGTTGTATGAATTTCAGGTGCAACATATATTCATTTAATATTTGACTGTTAATGCTTTATCTGACACAGATACTATACTATGCTAGAAGACAGACACAGGTACTGACACAGGTACTATACTAGAAGACAGACAGTATCAGGTAAACGAAATCCATGGTTTTAATATAACACATACTAATTTTGCCTTCAGAATCAAAAGACAATAATTTGAAATAAGAGGTAACGATTACTGTCTCCTAAATGCTTCCTACTCCTTCCACCACGTCGTTAGTATTACCGTATTATAAGTGTTGTGATATTCTTCAAGGAGGAAATCTTAGGGGTGCAGGAATGTGCTGTTCCCATGTGCCGAAAGATGAACTGGCAGGCAAGAGGACCAGCCTGGCTGAACAGAAAGCTTTGACTGGAACTAAGGAAGAAAAGGAAAGTTTATGACCTTTGGAAGAAGGGGCAGGTAACTCAGAAGGGCTACAAAGATATTGTGAGGTTCCACAGGTAGAAAATTGAAAGGTCCAAAGCCCAACTAGAACTTAATTTGGCTACTGCTGTAAAAGGAAGTAAAAAATATTTTTATAAATACATTGGCAACTAAAAGAGGGTAAAGGAGAATTTCCATCCTTTATTGGATATAGGGGAAAACATAGTGATAAAGGATAAGGAAAAGTCTGAGGTACTTAATGGCTTGTTCATTTCAATCTTTCATAGTAAGACCAGTTGTTCTCCAGGAACCCAGCCCCCAAGCTGGAAGCACAGATGGGGAGCAGAATGAAGCCCGCGTAATCCAAGGGTGAATGGTCAAGAACTTGGTACATCTTTTAGAGACGCACATGTCTATGGGACCAGATGGGGTCCACCCAAGGGTACTGAGGGAGCTGGTGGAAGTGCTCATCAAGTCACTTTCCATCATTTATCAGCAGTCCTGGTTAACCTGGGAGGCCCCAGTTGACTGGAGGCTACCAAACGTAATGCCAACCTACAAGAAGCACTGGAAGGAGAATCAAGAGAATTACAGGCCTGTCAGTCTGACCCTGGTGCCATGGAAGGTTATGGAGCAGATCATCTTGAGTGCCATCACATGGCACATACAAGACAATCAGATGATCAGACCCAGTCAGTTTGGGTTTATGAAAAGCTGCTCTTGCTTGACTATTCTGATCTTCTTCTATGACAAGGTGACCCACTTAGTGGATGAGGGAAAGGATGTGGATTTTTTCTACTTGGACCTTTGACACTGTTTACAGCAGTATTTTCCTGGAGAAACTGGCTGCTCATGGCTTGGACAGCTGTATATTCCGTTGGTAATACACTGGCTCCATGGCTGAGCCCAAAGAGTGGTAATGAGTGATGTTAAATCCAGTTGGCAGCTGGTCACAATTGGTGTTCCCCAGGGCTAAGTACTGAAGCCAGTTCTGTTTAATATATTTATGAATGATCTGGACGAGGAGCTTAAGTCCACCCTCAGTAAGTTTGCAGACAACACCAAGTTGGGCGGGAGTGTTGATCTGCTGGAGGGCAGGAAGGCTCTGCAGAGGGATCCAGGCAGGCTGGGTCTGACACCAACTATATGAGGTTTAAGAAAGTGCTGATTCCTGCGCTTGGACCACAACAACCCCATGCAATGATATACAGGCTTCAAAAGAATGTCTGGAAAGCTGTTTGGTGGAACAGGCCCTGGGGATGTTGGTCGACAGCTGGCTGAACATGAGCCAGTTTGTGCCCAGGTAGTCAAGGAGAGCCACAGCATCCTAGCCTGTATCAGAAATCGTGTTGCCAGCAGAACCAGGGAGGTGACTAACCCTCTGTACTCAGCATTGGTGAGACTATCCCTCTAATCCTATGTGCAGTTTTGGGCCCCTCAGTACAAGACAGACATTGAGATGCAGGAGTACGTCCAAAGAAGCACAGTGAAGCTGATGCAGGGTCTAAAGCCCAGGTCTTTTGAGAAGTGGCTGAGAGAATTGGGGTTGTTTAGCTTGGAAAAAAGGAGGCTGAGGGGAGACCTCATTTCTCTCTACATCTATCTGAAAGTAAGGTGGGTGATGGTCTCTTTTCCAGGTAAGAAGTGATAGCACAAGAGGAAATGGCCTCAAGTCACACAATGGGAGCTTTAGGTTGTATATTAGGAAAAAATTCCTGCACTGAAAGGGTTGTCAAGCATTGGAACAGGCTGCCCTGGGAAGTGGTTGAGTCACCATCCCTGGAGGTATTTAAAAGATGTGCAGACGTGGCACTTAGGGACAGGGTTTATTGGTGGATTTGGCAGTGATAGGTTTACAGTTAGACTTGGTAATGTTAATCTTTCCAACCTAAATGATTGTATGATTCTATTAATCTATTATTTAAAATTAAGCACAAAAGAACAAATGAGAAATCTTCAAAAGTGAAATATTAATGTTAGTATTATTCTTTCTGCTCTAAAGTTTCATGTACCACAATAGAAAAAGTGTACTCCATTAACGACAGTTTTTAAAAGCAATTTGATGCAACATTTCTATTGAAATTTCAGGAAGTTTTATCTTAAAAAGTATAGAGCTATGGTGTTCTTTTATCAGTGAAGTATTTTTATGCATTTTGAAGTTTTTCCAGGACCAATGTTGATTAGTTATAATGACTGTGCCATGGGAAAAATTGAATGCTTTTGCATTCAGATTCACTAAGCTTTGGTATTATCAAAACAGTTATTACCATAAAAATGGATATAAGGAATCTTGACATCTTAAATTCTGTTTATATTAATAACTAATTATACTAAAAAGAAATAAGGTCTGTAGACCTATTATGGAAATACAGGTGAATATATATATTAATATTTACATTAATAATTCAAGTTAAATGAACTTCAAACTAATTTAACAGTTTACAGGATTGAAGTCTGAATGTTTTGATCAGTATAATTAAGCCATAGAAAAAGCAATTAAAATAATCTGAAGAATGGTGACAACAAAAGAGGGGGTTTGCCTTTTCATTTAGAAAGCAATTTCAATTTCTTCACTTCAAGGAAAAAGAAAAGAAATGTTCAGTGAATATCCTATCAATACAAAATAGATTTTATGTGCAGAGAAACAAAAGGGGAGGAATGAAGTCTTTGGAGATCAATTTTTGTCTTGTTAATAACGAAATGAAAGTTTAGGTATTTAAGTCAAGTATTTTGTATATAAACATCATCTTGTCCCCACATAATACAAATTAATCTGTTTCAAATCAACACTTGAGAATTTTGTCTGATTCTTTTTCCTGTCACCTTTCAGGAAATCTCATTTTATAAGAAAATACATGTGAATGACAGTACCTGCATACCACTGTTAATGATCATTATCTAGATTTATTTCCCTTATCAATAATGCCTCCAAAGACATAAGCATGATATTGTTGCTTTCAAATCTTACTCTATTCTTGCCTTGTTATCATCATTGTTGTCCTAAAAAAAATTAGGTCACTTGCGTTAGTCAGGATGAAAAACTAAGTAGGACTTCTGACTAAAGTGACAGAATTAAATTAGGTTGATATTTAGTGCATGTAAAATGAAAAAACTGTTTCCTCCTCATTTGGTGATAACTGTGGTAAGTAGTTGTCCTGGGTTCAGCGGCTACAGCTGAACTCAGGACAGTGGTCTTCAAAATGCTGAGGTGATCTAACTGATAGTATTAAACTAATGCTATTAAGTAAGACTAATTTTTGCTTTAGACAAAAACAGACCAATAAAATGGGGTGCTATTTCTGTCAGTTTGCTCACTTCCAAACATATTTTAGCTGATGACCTGTTAGTTCTTTTACTTGTTGAGATATGATGACAGGAAGAATTTAAATACCTCAAGAACTGCCTGAAATCTTAGCAGTGCAGTGACAAAATTTAAGTTTTTACCTCAGTGATATGGAGCTCAAACTGGA
Source organism: Nestor notabilis (assembly GCF_000696875.1). Lineage (NCBI taxonomy): Eukaryota > Metazoa > Chordata > Aves > Psittaciformes > Psittacidae > Nestor > Nestor notabilis. The sequence goes on along the minus strand of NW_009931446.1, from coordinate 28,068 downwards.
ATACTTATTCCTTCTAAACATGAAGGAAAGACCTGGGGGCAGGTTATGCTAACTGATGTGTTGGAGATTTAGAGAGTGCAGCAGTAGAGACCATCACCCACCTCCACTGCTGTCAGTAACCACCCAGCATGACACATCCTACACGTAGCTCACAGGCAGATGGAAGCTTTTTTTTTTTGTCCGAAGTGAACCAAGTATTGCTCTTAGAACTCTTATTTCAGGGTGGGGGGTGGGGAAAGAGGTACTATTGGTAGGAAGCAAAGGAAGGTTTGGAAACAGCTATTTATGAAGAGGGTTGTTATTTTCTGAATTAGATGTCCATCTATTTTTGTCCAGTGGTCTCTTATCTTGTATTCCTTTATCATAGAACAGATTATCCAAATGTTGTAACAAATACTATAATCAGACTTAAGATATTAGTGTTGAAAAATCAAGAAATACCTGATGAGAAATCTCCAGGCTGCATGTGTCTGGCTGGCCAAAATCTTCATATATAAATGTGTGTATGTGTGCATGTACAAAAATCAACAACAAGAAGTCACTAGCAGCATCCTAAATGAAGACAAAACAGAAGCCCTGGTAGAAAAAAGGTGAGGTGACATTTCATGAGCTTCTTTCTGTCAGATAAGTGAGGTCTAGTTTAATCTAAGCTCTAGGTTTAAGCTGTATTCTTGCCTCAAATGCTAAAGAGTGATTGCACTTGGGTTGGGTGAGAGAATTTTGACACTTGTAACTCTTTGACATATGACATTGTCTAGTACAACTGGTCATCATGTCAAAGATGATTGTTTCCTACAACATGGATGCCAGCATTAGTTTATTAACATTGTCAGAAAGAGACAAGAATACAGAAAGTCCTCTGCCCCAAGATATTAAAAAAATGGCCAAAATCTTCATATATGAATGTGCATATGTATGCGTGTACAAAAATCAACAACAAGAAGGCGGCACTAGCAGCATCCTAAACGAAGACAAAGCAGAAGGCTTGGTAGAAAAAAGGTGTTGTGAGCTTATGTTATACCAAAGAAAAAAAAAAAAGACAACAAAGATGCTGACTTAAGAACATTTAAGTGCTCGGAGGTTCATGTTTTCCAGCAGCTTAGGGAGATATATATTTGAACACTTGCAGCTTGTGTGGTGGTAGCAGAGGGCTTGCTACTTGTCAATACTTAAGAACTCATTTAGACCATCAGCCTTGCCTAGGAATCTGCACTTGCAGTGAGTACTGCATGAAAGATATCCGATCACAAATATGACAGCTGTTGAAGGATTGTTGTTTCGTTTTTGTTTTTTTTTCTTTGGTATAACATAAGCTCTGTACTTCAGTTATGTTTTGGAAGATTACTTATATTTGAGAGTTACTAAAATGAAAGTGTAAACATTAATCAAAATCCTGTAATTAAAAAATGTTAATATCTTTGATTCCTGTGTGCAATTGTTACAAAATTATTTATCCAAAGTATTGCAGGACAAGTTGTTTTAATTCATAAGTTTAAAAGACAGGCATGGATTTCTTAGACTAGGACCACAAGAATCCAGTAACTTGGCTCAGTACGGTGTATGTTGTGGTCACATGGATAGTGCACTAGTGGTGATTTAGTTGTATGGTCTCAGCTTCTCATTGTCCTCTTTCTTGAGTAGTGGAGCAGTTTTCATCAAAACAAGATTTCTTGTTTACTTCAATGACATGATTCGATTCATAAAACTAAAAATTCAAACCCACCCTAAAACCTTGGTGTCCACCAGAAATCTATCCAGCAATGCAAAAAAAGTTGCAGAATTTACAGGTAATGACTGAGTTGAACTCAACTTTTCCTGAATGTTTGGCTTAATTAAGCCATTCCTTGATTGTCTGCTGAACTGAGAGAAGAGGAAGAGCAGTGTATTTAAACCTCAAAACTGTGAATGAATCTGTTGTTGAGAAAGCAAATTTACATTATTTTTTTAATATCTTGGGGCAGAGGACTTTCTAGGTTGGCTGTTGGTTTACATGTAATTGCCTTAAGACAGTTATTTCTAGTATAAGGGACCTTTAGTTTGTTGCCTCAAAACTTCTGGAAAAAAAAGAAGTTTTCATAGGCAACACCCATGACTGAGTATTTGCTTTTATCAAGTGCAGTGTTTGGGACTGTAAGTTCCTGAGGTAAGAAAATGTCAATATATTTATGTTTATATATACACACACACACATGTATATGTATATGTAGCCTAACCAAGACTAATTTTATGTATGTACGTATGTATACATGTGTAACCTAATAAAATCATATGTTTATGATATTGATGTATATATACATACATATGATTAGCTATCCAAATGTTTCACTAACAAATCAGATCTGTCTGCGAGAGGAATGGTTATGTGTTCTGTTTATGAACAAAAGTTATGTGAAAGAATAAATACAAAGCATGAATAATAACTGATGGCTTTCAAACAAATAGCAGAGTTATGGTGGTGGGGTTTTTTATACCAAAGGGCTTTAATGGCAAAGTAACTTTCTCCATCCAGGTGCAACTGACCCCTGGGAGTCCGGGGTAAGGGAGCAGAGTGGGATGTATGCTACAAAAAGAAAATGCATGAAAAGAAAGTCAAAGGAACTCTTGGGCTGAGAAAGAAAGGATGCCACCAAGAACAACATTGAACATATCCCTACTAAGACTTGGGGACACTAACAAATCAACTTGACACTCTCTCCACTACACTCTCCCTTACAAAGATGAAGCTGTCAGCCTTATGACCCAGATGCATATTATGAGTGTGAGTGTAACAACAGAGAAAAGGGTATTAGTAAGTTTTCTACTCTAATAATATTAAAGATGGTTTTATTTGTAAAGGTTTTCTGTTTTGGATATTATTGTAATTCACCTAATGATAACTGCTTTTTTTTTTTTTTGCATTATTTAAGGTGTTAAGATTTTAAATAGGCTACCAAATATTTATGGTTTCAAAGGTAAAGATAAAGTTGTTTTTGTTGTGGGTTTTTTTTTTTGTTGGACTTTCTTCTTTTTTTTTTTTTTTTCTTTTTTTTTTTTCATTTTACTGTTACAGGGTCTTGATGTAACTGGGGATGAGATCAATTAATGGAAGATAAGAAGTTATGTTTTCAAAAGCCTAAGCTGGACATGAACCTATCTTTCCTAACTTATTGCTAGACCCTGGCATTGAGATGTGGCAGACTTCCACACTCTGTCTATTTTGCTTAAATCTCTTAAGCTTTTGTCTGAAGTAGAACATGCACAGATAGAATTATAAGTGCTGGCTGCTCGGAGATCTGGCAGGTACTGCTGTAATAAAACCCCACGTTCTCACTCTTTCTAGAAGAAAAAAAGATAGTTTTCATAGCAAGCTGTTGGGAAGTAATCTTTAGATACAAACATACCACACATTAAATGAAATCCTCTGGAAACATGAAGGTTTGATTATTTTTTCTTGAATTTTTTGAACTCAACAAAGGTAAATTATTTACTTTACATTCAAACAATAGTGGGTATGAGACATTATAGTTCATGTAAAAATTTTTGCCAAAATTTTAAAATAAAACTATTTTTAATAATTTTGATAGTTATTTTGGTGGTGCATCAGACTTTTCATTTGGTAATTTCCTGACTGGGGGCCACAGATTTTTACAGACAGAAAATGGTCACTTTTAAGGAAAGATTGCAGCTTCTGAACACAGTTTTTAATTTTCTGTGTCATTCATCTAAGGAAAGTTGGATAGTAGAGTGTGTGTTCAAATGAGAAAAGAATGCTTAAGATGGAGACTTCAGAATGGCAACAGGTTGAGGGAAGGACTTCTTTGTTAAGTTAGTGCTCTATTACCTTTCATGAAGTACCAGTATGCTAATCTGTGGTATCTCATGGGTACTTTACCTTTTTTCTTCATTCAGTATGTTAGTACTTTCAAAGGCCTAACAAAATCTGTAACGTTTCACTTCAATGGGCATTTATTAACACATAGTCACAGGGCTGGTGCACTGTGGTGGGTGGATACATGCTTTTTAGCAAGGGCAAGCAAGAAAGGTGAGGAAGGAAGCTGCCCTGTTTGTGAGAGAGCAGCAGCAATGCATGGAGCTCTCCTGGAGATGGATGGAAAACCAAGAGAGCAGATTGGGAGGTAGACTGTACGCCTCATATTTTTTTTCTGCTCTAAGCCAGAAAATAGCTCAACTTCTGCAATAATCACTATTGGAAAACTGTTGAAATACAGCTTGAAGATGATTAAAAAAAAAATTATTTTCTTCCTGAAACATCCCAAATTCAGTGCACATTAATATGTGTTTACCTCTCCAGAAAATAGATGTTTGTCAGTCAGCAAGCATGAAATAAGTAGTACTTTCTCCTATTCATACTGCTTTTGATACAGACAGTTAAGTTTAAAGACTACTAAGTGTAGTATATTAGAAGTTGATAATGTCCCTTGAAAAACCATAAGATGCATAAAGTTCATCATCATCTTATTGTCATTCTTCACCTTAGATGGTTTTGTTAAATAGTAAAACTTGATCTGTACTGCCTTCATGATTGCTGAGGTTGACTGGCAATAATATTTTTCAGTAAGTGCATTCAGTGGAAAAGAGGGGTTTATTGGATTAAATGGCCATTCGCAATGCACACTGATTGATAGCTTGAACTGTCTACTTTCCATGCTGTTACAGATTTTCAAAATAGAGTAATAGCAGCAATACTCTATTAGCTGTTTTCTTAAGTGTTCAAGTCCAGGTTGGATGGGGCTTTGAGCAACCTCGTCTAGTAGAAGGTGTCCCTGCCCACGACAGGGGGCTTGGAACTAGATGATCTTTAAGGTCCCTTTCAACCCAAACCACTTTACAACTCCATGGTTAAAAAATTTGTTGCCTTTTAGGTATTTGAAAAGACTGGGATTTTTAATCAAATTTAAGAAAATAGTCTTGGCAGCCAGAGAAAGAAATCTGCTCTGTCTCTAAAACACAATCTTTCGTACAGTTTAAAATATATTTAATATATTGGATATAAATGTTCAAATAGCATTATAATGATTTATGTGTATATATGGTCTCCCCAAATATTATAGTCTGTTTTCCAGAAGAATCAAATGTTGCTGTTTCTTTCTAATGCAACTTTAAAAATGTATTTACTTACTCAGCTTTGTTCCAGTGCTTCAGATTATTATGTGAAGTCTGGTTAAAGTAATCTGAATATGATAGTCTAATTACGAAGCTAATTAATGCATACACTTCCTTTATCAAAATAGAGTGTGATGAAGATTATTTTTAGTGTAAGTAGATTTTGCTGTATTTTAAGTCTTCATTTTTTTCTCCTTAAGGCTGGAAAGTATTAATTCCCTTTGTAAATTCAAAATAATACTTACAAAGAGAATATTCTCATGCAATAGAAAATAAAACAAATTAGGTATATTTTTCAGCTATTATATGTGGGGATTTAGGTAAGCTACTCCTGTTATTTCTATTAAAATACTGTTAATTGTATACACAGCACCTTGAAATGGCATTTAGACTTTGTTACTGTCTTCTGTTGTGAATATACCACTAACATCTTGTAAAGTTTGAGAAAGTGTCTTTTCCTTACCATACTATTGCCTTATTGCCAGTGTCAAATAACCATGATACAAAATCTTTACTATAAATTTACTATGATACTTAACCTCTGCAGATAAACAGATGCACTCAACCTTCTGTCCTGAAGGTGTGAACATGTCCTCTGCCATTCCAAGGCTTCATTTTCTAGATTTTCCTTTCTAACATCTGCCAAGCCTGGGTGATTTGGTCTCACCTTTCCCCCTATTCTTGAATTACTGAAGTTATTCCTGTGGCTTCAGCTCCTGGTTTGTACTGTTGATTTTTAATGGTGCAGTTACACCATCAGTGTGTGTGGGTTTTCCTAGGCTAAAATTCTCTTAGCACCATATGTGACAGGGAAACAATAAATCCATCAAAACCTAAAGGAAGATAACAGCTCTGCAATTAAAGGCTAAGTAGCTAACAGTGGTGTTATCTCAGAGGCATGTTTTATGCAAACATACTGTATGGGGAGAAAGCATGTTTTTAAGCATTAACACTTTTGTTTGCTGTATGAGTAAGACGCTGCTTGCATTACTTCTTGTACTTACAACAGACAACATGAATGCAAAAAAAGCAACGTAAAAAATTAGTAGTATTTTGTACATTATATATACCGCCATTTTGTACTCCTTCTCAACTAGAAATCTAAAGTCCTTATAGATTAGCCAGAATTGATTCTCCTAAAGCACTGGGAATTTTGTTGCTTCAGGACATACCTGTTGGATTATAAATAGCAACACTGGTGGAAATGCGATTTTTGACAAGTAACAAAGTTGTAAAAAAAGCAAATTTTCAGATGCAGTAGCAGAAGTCGAAATTACTCTGAATTTCATTGTTTGCAGACTCCTTATCTTCAGTCATTTAATGTGTTTTTATTAATTTGTAACATGGGGGTAACAGTCAAAAGTTTTGGCATGTGGTATAATATACACTGCTCTTATTCAGTGATCAGTTGCAGTACTGTAGCTGAAAACATGAATGTATCCCTGCATTTCACTGTAAGACAAATAAAACAGATTATTCTTTTCCAAGGGAGAAAGAAGGAGATGTTAATGGACTAGGTCATACTGGAGAGAAAAAGACTCACTCCTGACTTTTGACCTCAAAGCTTGCAGAGCTCTAAACTGAAAGCAAAACATTGCTCAGTGACGTCCTAAATAATGGGTTTCATTTAACTGCAGTAGTATTTAACTGCAGCAGTATTTAACTGCAGCATTGTTGGTGAAGAAATTGGAAGTAAACATAGAATGTTCAAAATTTCTAGTGATTGAAAGGAGATAGAGTATGAATTTACTTCAGGAAGAATAAGCAGAAGTGGAACAGCACATCTCATCCGAAAAAGGATTTTCTCTCTGCTATTAAGCAATTCTCAGTAAGCCTTTTGAAGCAAAGCGAGGGCGTATGAACTCTAACATTATGAATTGTGCAATATTTGGTCTTTTTAAACAATCAGCATAGTTACTGTAAGATGAAGTTTTGCATAGCCTGGATAAAACAACTTGCATTTGTTGATCATGTCAAGTTATTTCAGCCAAAAAAAGTGGGGAGTGAAAGCGTGAAATCTGAAACATATTAAGGTTTCTGTTTAAGAATGAAGATGGTCTGATTTTTAGATGTTTCTGAAAAGACATGGTTTTAAATACTCCTGGTTTATAACAGGCCAAATAAAACTTATATTTTAGTTTGTACACACTTTGCTTTCTATTAAGAATTTAACAAGCCTTGATATCCAGTTTTGGAAATTAAGTATTTGAGCATTTTTTAAGCTACTATTCATGCACTAACTTTAATTTTTATATACTAGTGGTTGCTTTAAAATTAATCTGCTTTAAAAAAAGTTGTCAGAAAATTCAAAACTGTTGTAGGTTGTGTGAACCAATGTTCACTGGACCTCTTGGAAGACATATGGACTGATATATGTGATTCTTTTCATCTGGTTCCTAATCTTTGACATACATACTTTAGGGAATTCTTATGGGCTGTTAAACTCTGCATTTCACATCCTACCTTTGCTTCTCACTATTCTTGGAGGCAAGCTTGTGCCCGCAGCTAGAAACGCATGAGAACCACCATCGGGGACTGCAACTGAGTTACTACTAGAGACATGGAGCTAACAAATTTTAAATTGAAGAGGCTTTTATAGCCACCATATATCTATCAATGATAAATTTAGAAGTTACAGTATAGTAATATAGTTTTCCTCAAAGTAATTATTGAAGTATTTAAGTACACAGTGTGCCCCAGGAATCCTAAAATAGGCTTTTCAAACTGCTGTATAGTTAAAGAATATTATAATCCTAAAAATACATTCTTTTTTTTTTTAAATTAACCTGCTGTTGAGGATTTTCTCCTCTTTCTGTTAAAAAATTTCTTAGCTTTAGTGCTTTTATTCTGAACTTTGCTTATATCACTAAGACATGTGTCATGTAGGTCCTATTTCTGAAGAAATCCTACCTGGTTTCTGTATCTGTATCAGAAAACTGTATTGGCACAGTTTACTCAGTTTAAGGCTTGACTAGTCCAGCTCTGGTTCTGCCTTTTGGACAAGAAGAAGTGACATTTTTCTGTGCAGGTCTTGGCTTAATGCATCTAGCTATTTAATGGCAGTTAATTTACTATATGGATGTAATTTGAAACATGAAAGCTGAAGATGAAAAGTAGTGGGTAGATGAATCTTAGTATTAAGAGCTGACTTCAGGAAAATGCCTGAGACTTTAACGCATTGTTAAATAATAGTCTAGCAGAGCTTTATAATTTATGATTTTTTCTTTAACTGGTTGTTTTTCTGGTTTTGCACTAACGTCACAAATGATTAAGAACGTATGACCTGTGGCCAGCTGGTATGATCAACTATCTCAGATTCAAGTGGCATGTTATCAGTTTGGAGTTGATCTTGTAGTTATTTCAGTATATTGAAGGGCACTATTAAAAAAACCCACAAAACTGAGTGCCATCTGAATTAAGAGGGCTTTGTGTGCTATATATCTTCAGAAGTGAAAGTACAGGGGTAACCTCCGTCTTCCTTCCAGCCTACATTAGAGCATCAAAATTTTTCAAATAATACTAAAACCCGCCCTGTTTCTACTCTTTTCCTGAATAGGAGAGCACATGAATTTACTTACCTTTTTTTAAAATGATGGGAGTAAGAGCGTGTATCTAAAATTCAAATATTGAGCACCTGTATGACTTCTACGTATGGATCATTTCTGGGTAGATTTTCCTATGCTGACACCAACTCCGTCTCTTTTGAATACTCAAAATATTCTGAGCAGCACCTTTCTCATTTATCCACCTTACATATAGTCTTATGAATGATTTTTTTTTTAATTTTTTTTTTTAATATCTGTTAAAGTGTTCAGATTTTTCAGGAGAAAGACTAAATATGTTTTTTTTGATTCACAAACTATTGTAGTGGATTGTCACAGATTTAATTCGCTATTGCATCAAGTGCTAGAGTGATTACAGTTTGCTACTTTCTGGAATTAGCTTTTTGGAATACCTTTCTGAAAGGGTTCCTGAGACATTTGTAATCACCTCTTGCAGAAAGTTGATGGTCATTATATGTAAGCATGACCCAATTGACCCAATTAAGCAAATACACCATCTTAACTGTTTTTTTTTTTTTTAAACTGAAATCTTTATTTTCTCCGTAAGAATATAATTAATGTATTTTGCAATGTACTACAGGCTTTTGAGAATGCTTGTCTTTATTCAGAATTAGTATTAGTCTTGCATCAGTTGTTTTACATATTTTATCTGATACCTTTTCCAACTCAATGTCTACATAAAAGGAAAAACATCTTTTTATATATGTTCCTTGCTAGTAGGGAAAAGGTGTATTAAATATGTTTAAAGTTTTTTCCTTACTCTCAATGTTTTAAAGTGATGAGGTATAGCTATATTTTAAAAGGCATTTATGGTAACTTGAATACAGTGGCTTGAGACAATGCATTTAGAAGGTATAACGTACTTATTATTAACTAGTTTCTACTGTTAATCTCATGCCAAATTAAAAAAAAAAAAAATCCAAATATATTTGCTCATTTCAATACAAGTCATCAGGATGTTATGGTCTTATATAAATTTCAATCAATATTACATCTGAATCACCTTTAAAGAACGGTGTACGACACCGGAAAAAAATGATTATTATTATAACTCTTAATCTCCCAACATCCACGTATCCTGCAACTCCTAAGAAATTGCAGGCAAAAAAAGTATTAAGCAGTAATATTACAGTGCTTCCAGAGAGTTACATAAAATTTTGAGTATTAACAACAGCCTATTGAAATGTAAATCCAGAATAGCAGATGTATACAGTTAAAATGGTTCCTGTTTGCTGTTTTTATAAAACACTGTTTATTGTCTAGGGAATAACTGGAGCAAGTAATCTCCCAGGACAGATTCAGAAACATAATCCATCTCCTTCTGATGTTTTTTTTGGTTTGGTTTTTTTTTTCTCTCTCAAGATACCCGCTCAGCTCCTTTGTGCAATACTTCGCAAAACAAAGTGTCCACTTCTGAAAATTAAATGTGTAAAAAAAGGATATAAAACTGCATGAAGGGTTGTTTTCTTTCTAAGCATTTATCTCAAAATTAACTAAATTACATAGGCTAGAATAGAGTTTGTAGAATGGTCTTACTATATATTACTAGCTATGGGTCTTTTCAAAGCTTGTATGTGTGGTACAGTTTTTTCTTTTTATTTTAAATTCACATGTCATTTGTTTGTGGACATGACTATCAAAAATGTATCTGCAGGTGGACAACAAAATTTAAGAATCCAGAAGATGAAGTTGGAGGAGTGCATGTGTGTGTGACACATAGAGTTTTCTCTAGCAAAAAGTCCATACTTGGGACATCTCTCTGTAAGTCTTGATTCTTCAGTGGTTTAGAAGAAATGCTTTTGGGGCTTTTGTTGTTGTTGTTGGTGGTGGTGTTTTGTTCGCTTGTTGGGTTTTTGTGATTGTTGCTTTTGGTTTTGTTTGGTTTTGTTTTGTTTGGTTTTGTTTTGTTGTTTTGGGGTTTTTTTTTAGTAAGAAAATGCCTTAGGGTCTGTGCTGCATAGCATTCTTTATTTAAGACTAACAGTCAAATTAAGGAATTAGAAGTCTTGCATAGCCTTGTATTTTATCCATAAAGAACACTAATAACTAGAAAAAGAAAGAAATAGGTTTTGAATAAGCGGCTAATGTTTAAATAAAGTGCAGCAATTATTTGGCTTTTTTTGTTTAATTCTGAGATATATCTTTGAAAAGTATACATATAGGTGCTTTTTTAAGGAGCAGTCCGTTCAGATTCCAGAAGCTCCCCAAATGTTTTCAATCATACCAGCTTCTGTTATTGTTATTTCATACGTATCCATCATGCTTCCTATACATTTTAATAGCTTAGCAGGTAACAGAATGCTTTTCTGAAACTGTTTTCTTCAATAGCAATGTAAATAAATTGAGTTACCAATTGATTTACAAAACTATGGAAGTCACATTAAGCTTCCAGTGTGACACAGTCTTGAGATTCAAAGGTGGTTGTTGTCTTGTTTCGCCTGTCTAAGTTTCTGGAGTTTTGGTTGCTAAACAGAATGGATGTGCACAAAGCATATTTGCCAAGTGCAAGTGTTGGCAAAAGGATAAGCATATTTTATTAAAACAAGAACAGGTATTTAAAGATATGTAAAATACAGTAACTGAAACTTGCTAGGAAGAAGTGAAAAGAGCAATAGGAAAGCAGCCCTGCCTTCCTGTAAATCTCCACTGTGGGGTGGTTTTGGAGGTGCAGTGTGGTCCACAGAGCAGAGGGGCTGGTCTGTAGTCTTAATTTAAGAAGTCAAAAGGCAAGGAAAATAAAACTGTTCCGGTGAATGTTACAAGAAATCAAGACCTTTGCTGTAAGACAGTAATCTACAAAAGATCAAATTGTGAAATTTTGACATTTATTTTTTAGCTTTTATGAGTTCCAGACCACTGTATAACACCATTAGATGCATACGCAAAGAAATCTAAACATATTTTTGGAGAACAAAACAATTGTCTGGAAAATGTGTTTAAAAGGACACATGAGATGCTGGCAGAGAAGCTCCATCTGTTCTTTAGCTGATGTTATGATTGAATGAGTATTTTAATCAACTGGGCAGAAAACATGATGTTGCATAGTTTCATAGGTACTTAGAAGTATTGCATACGCTTGATAGTCCTATGATTTGTATAAACATAGTATACCACAGGAGATGGATGTCAGACAAGCTTATGGCTGTTTGCCCTCTTGAAGAGAAAATATTCAGAAGGGAACAGCCAGGTGAGAGTGAAAAGCTGTGAGGAAGGTGTGTGCATGTGTGTAAACAATGCAGTTTTATTGCAGCATGAATACTTCTCTATAATTTTTTCCCCAGGTTCACCTTGCAACAGCTTATGTAGCTTTTCCCTTAGATAAAGATAAGTTGCAGAAAAGGATACAAACTACAGTCATTCAGACCCATTCCAAGAACGTTAATGGGGGTAGTAGTATTAAACTGAGTAGTTCAGCCTTCAAAAATGGCTCAGCTTGTGTGCCAAATTGTGGTGCTTGTCTGTATAAGAAAGATCTTTGTTCATAAAATATAGCAGGGAAGTGTGATGGGATATCAGTTAGATGGATGTGAAAGGCTTTAATGTGTTACTGGAATTGAAATACATGACCGGAAAATGATTGACTGCATTTTAGGTTGTCTGTCTGAAAGTGCTCTAAATCATCTTGGAAATTTTACTTTTCTTTTGCTCAGTACAAAAAAGTTGCATACTCTCAAATTTTGGATGTTCCAGTATTCGTTAGCCTGCTGTACTGACAAGAAAATGTGTAGTAAAGGTAATTCAGTGTCAATTCCAGTCATTCAAATACTATCATCTCACCTCTTTTTACAGTGGGTTTCAGCTAGACTCATCCTGTTTGTTAAATCTGTGAACATCTTACACTGGTATGTTATAAACTTTTGGTTTGTTAGTGTCAACTTGTTACAGTTTCTCAAAGGCAAATAAATGTTATAGACACATTAGCACAACCTTTCCAAATAAAGTTTAATTTTCATGATTTTTTTTTTTAACCAGCAACATCCAGTGCTTTGTTATTTAAATGACAATTTGACATTGCTTAATTTTATCAAATACAAATTATTTGATTTAAAATTAAGTATGCTCTTGACAGCCAAGTGAAGTAAGGAAGAAATAACTTGAAATCAAATTCTGCTGGATACACAAAATCAGTATGATGTTCCACAGAAGTCTACGTTTTGACAGTTCTGAAATCAACCCTGTTTCTTAAGATATCACATCTTCTTTCAGTTGCAGTTCAACGTAGCAGTGTTTTCCCTGAAATGTTTTATTTTTACAAGGAAGAAATCCTTTTTGAGAGGGAGGCACCTTGCAAAAGTGGAAAGAACTGAGAAGAACTAGAAGCCATTTTTAATGGCTCTCTTTCTTTCCAGAACTTAAAATATATCTAAACTACACCCACGCTCTGTCGTCTCCTGACAACTTCTTTAAAATGTCAGTGGACTGACTGTAACATAAGGGTGTAGGTTATGGCATATACTAGAAAATTTTTCAGTGATCTAAGTCTTCCAAAATATTTCTGTCCCTCAGTAGTGCTGACGTATACCTGCAGACACGTATTTGTCTGTAAGGTTGCAGGATAAGCTGAAGTAGTGAAATAAATTTTTTAATTTCCTTTGTTTTGCTTTGAACTGGAAATATTTCTATGGGCACCTCTGCAGAAGTCGGGGATTCCCAACAGGGACAGGGACACGGGGTGGATATGAGAGTCTCAGGCTGTTTCTGTAGCTGAAGAAAAATATGCTGACTTTGTAGGTCATCAGTTCTGCAGGTCCAAGAGGTTATCCTTTGAATTCAGTTTAGAACAGTGTTGATGAGGACAACATTTGGATCTAAGCACAGTTAATTTATGTCATCCTGAAAGATGTTATTTTTGTGATATAAATTCTACAGAACTTCTCATTAAACAGTGTGCGATACAAAACTTCCTTCTCACCAAGAAGGAAGGAAGCTTTGAATGTTTTGAGGTTCATGGGAGACAATCAGCCTCAAGAAACCCAGAGGAATCAGCTAGCATGTGTGATCTCTTAAGTTTTGAAATCTTTATAAAAATCAATCTTATTTCTCCTTGTATAGACAATTTTATAAAAATACTTGTCCTGTTGAAACTGGGCAGGGTAGTCTCAGTGGCTCAAAATAGTGAGTTGGAAGATAAGCTTCTAACAAGTCTTGGTGGATGGAAAGCAGCAATCAACAGCAGAGAGAACAAACAAATGTTGCCTTATGCTGTGAGGCAAACATTGCCTTCACACACAGCTGGGCTGTGAACGTCTTTCTAGTGTGGAGGTCATTTTTTGCCTGTTGTGTTTTCAAATGTGTGAATGGGAAGGTAAGATTTTCCCATTTTCCCCCCACCTTTCTTTCTGCACCCTTTATGGCTAAAGAACCAGACCTAAGAATGATGCTATATAAGCTCTCCCTTTGGTTTTCAGCCATGTAGCATCCACTGTGCTTGACCCATATGCTGGAAGTAAAAAGTGGTAGAAAACTCATGTGTACCCTGATGCCTGTTCTTGCAAAGTCAAGCAAAGTTTTGGCTTAGAAAAGGAAATCTGGAAAATCAATTGGCAAATCAGTTCACTTTATAAGTGGGTTTGTTTTTATTTTCAGTCCCCCGTTACAGTATAACTGTATTATTTCTACTTAACCTGTTTCCATAGAGATCTGAGTATGACAATTGACATGCAGCATGCTGAAAAC
>NW_009931446.1:0-13695 GCF_000696875.1 Nestor notabilis | reverse complement strand
TAGCATGTGTGTAATCTATATTCATATATAACAGGCATGTAGATAAAAAAAATATATATAACACAAAACCAGAATCATAAAGCTAATTCACAGTAATCTCTAAATATAATTAAATCAGGGGTTTGTAGAAGGGCTTTATTTTTTATAAAATTACATTTTATTACTTTAACTTCAAGATGAACTGCCTTTTCAATTACAATGAAAAAACTATTTTTAAGTAGAATTGTAATGTTAATGCAATTTTTAAAACCTCAGCTTCCAAATATTTATTCTCATGATTAATAGCATTCTGTGTATGCTGAGTTCAGCATTAAAATTATTTAATCTAAACAAACTGAGAAACTGTAAGTATGCAATACCAAGTACAAGAAATTAATTTAAAACAAAACAAAACAACTGCTATGTGTTTTACTGTAGCTAAGCTATTATGATTTGTCTTTACAGAAAATAAAATGAAGTATACAATACAGTCTATTATACAATCTTTTGCATTTTAGAAGCACTTAAAAGGAAGAACTACTAAATACTACCAGCCAAATTGCAAGCACATCAAAATACATTGCTCTAAGCTGTAGGATTACATTTCTATTTTTTAAAGATCCACATTGTTCATTTTTTTAATCCTTTTTTTTGTAAAACATAAATTGGAAGGTACTTTAGCAAGGTGAAGTTGGTTTATGAGAAATCTGCAAAGGCTGAATATGAAAACTGTCCCTGTCTTTGTGTCACGCTCATAGCCAAAAAGATGTGCCACTGTTGTGGCATTCTAGTGTTACGGTGGCGGAGTGGTTTAAAATAGAAATACAGAATTAAACCTGTGTATGGTTCTTTTTGTTGCTGACTTAAAGCAAATTGGGAGTAGGACATACTCAAGCTGGTTTATTGTCTACTCTTAAGAAATATATTCAGCAGTGTAAAACCACTGAATAGTGCAAAGCAGTAATGATTCCCCTCTAGCTACCAAGGCAAAGGGTATAGCTGAAGAAAAAGGCAAGCATAAGTCATAACCACATGCTGGCAAGCAACATGCAATACTTCCATGTCACTGTTGGCCTAGTTACAGTGACATCCTATGAAGGTATGAGGTACCTGCCTTGCTGTTGTGTAGGATTTACAGACCTATAGGAAAGGAGACAGCCTGGGAAAATTATGTCCGCAAGAGCTGCCTGAGGTCACAGTCCAGACTGAGTAGAAACATGTTTTCCCTGGTGAGTAAACTTTGAGGTGACCTGTTTGTTTTGGCAGGGCAAGCAGTAACCATGTAGGATGGAGTACCTGGGCTAGTGGGATATGTAACGTGTTAAATGACTGCTTATTGTTTACATGTTTAAAGGTATGTTAAATCCATTGAGAATCTGTCAAAGCTCCTGGAGCATCCTGTGATGGCCCCCACATATTTGTTTCACTTGCCTCCTACCAGAGCTGTGTCTTGCTCCAGTAAAGGTTTCAATTCCAGAAAAAAATCAAACTGCTAATGCAATAATAAGATCAGTAGTTTCCTGAAAGGAACGTTGATAATTTTATTGTTTGATAGGTAATGGTCATCTAGTAATCTCCAAAGTTTTGAATTAAGAGATTTTTGAATTAGAAATTAATTATTGGAACTATGCTACAAATAACGTGTTTATTTTGCTAGGTAGTTGTTGCATTATTAAATACAAAAATCAGGGAAAATTAACATCTAATAGTAATAAACCCCAATAGATTTTCTCTTTTTATGCCAAGAAGTATTCAAAGCAGAGTCGAAGTGCAATTACTACCATCTTCCTTGAGTGTTTTGTGTGAGGAATCCCTTTCTATCATGCTTTGTAAATTAAAATAGTATGCTGCTTGAAAATTCATAGAGAAGAGCAGTAGAGCAATACTGTTTGGTACGTACTTATTTATTCTTTGATTTACAAATATGTAATTATGGTATTAAAATCACCTAGGTTGTCCATCAGTCTGTCTGAACAAATTGTGAACAAAAGGATATGCATCTTTAATAAAGATTATTCATGTGAGTAAAGTTATAACAAACTTGATGTGCTGGAGTGGCATCTTCAATGCTTCATCCTGATTTCCAACTGTATTCCCACTTCCAAATGTTTGTCTTAGTGAATTTCTGTACTGCAGGGATTACTACTACATATGCCATGACTCAGTGTGGGATACTATTATCTGATGTTTCATTCAATATAATCTATGTTTTGTGTTCCCTCCATCCCACCCTCTGCTTGTAACTTCTTTTTTAAATATTCTTGGAAGATAGATGGAATTTTCTTTTATTCCTCTTTTAGTTTTGCATGGCTTCATGATGAACTTCAGTAGCTTGTGACCTTATTCTAGATTTTTTAAGTATATCAGGCATATAGACTCTTACCCTTCATGTGCATGTACTCATGCATATGCCATGCATAAGGATCTCACTCCTCTTAGGATGCATATAGAAGCAGACCGCTGTGTCCCTGAATAATTGGCATGTCTCCCAGTCATCAGGGTATTCTGTGATGAGACCATATGCATATTTCTAGTTTAACTTTCAAAAATTAAGTGGTATAGTAAGGAATCTTAAAGCACTTATTTTGGTTTGGCACAGTGTAGTAGAAAATTAGCTGAAGAACTGCATAAAGTCTGTTTTCTAGCACTCTTTAGGTGCTAGGTGAGATTTACAACTTCAGGATATGGTTATTCTTTTCTCATGAACAGTTTCTTGGCTTTCTCAGGGGAATGCCTCAAAATCAGTAAGCACTTCTGTGCATGGCATTAGTACTGTCTGTCACCCTCATTACAAAGTCACATGCAGGAACAATTCTTGTTTTCTCTGCCAATGAAATGAAAGGCCTTTCGTCAACACCACCTTTGATTTGAGTGTTGTGTGTATGTTGTGGTTCAAGCCCAGCCAGCAACTTGGAACAACGCAGCCGCTTGCTCGCTCCACTCCCCGCTTCCTTCCTCCCCCCGCTCCCGGAGGGGTGGGGAGGAGAATCGGAGGAATGTAATTCCCACAGGTTGAGATAACAGCACTCCAGTAACTAAGGTATAATACAAACCACTACTGCTACCAATAATAATGATAAGAGGAATAACAAGGGGAGAGGACACAACCGCTCACCACCTGCCAACCGATACCCAGCCCAACCCGAGCAGTGATCTGGGCCTTCTGGGTAACTCTCCCAAGTTTATATACTGGGCATGACGTGCTGTGGTATGGAATACCCCTTTGGCCAGTTTGGGCCAGGTGTCCTGCCTCTGCTTCCTCCTGGCTTCCCCTCCTCTCTGGCAGACCATGAGACTGAGAAAGTCCTTGGTCAGAGTAAACATTACTGAGCAACAACTAAAAACATCGGTGTTATCAGCATTGTTCCCAGACTGAAAGTCAAAACCCCAGCACTGCGCCAGCTACTGAGAAGGAGAAAAAAATGACTGCTGTAGCTGAAGCCAGGACAGTGTATACGTCTTGTTGCATTTCTGTTGTATCATTTTCTGTTTAAACAGATCTAGCTACTTGTACTTTTTGTCATATAGATTTGAACATCAAACAATTTTTTAAAGCTCAAATGTGTTCATGAATAATTCACAAATGGATAAAGACTTGTCTTTAGTTTTTAGTTTTTATCTGCAAAAATATTAACACCAGTCTCACCCTAGAACTTAGAATGTAAAACAGCTCAAATCAATTACCTGTTAAATATTGCACACAAAGAAAAGCTTTTTGAGCTAGGCATGGGAAATTGAATACTATGATTTTGTACAGGATCTGTGCCAAGGTCTCTGCTGAGATGGAGTGATTTTTTGACCACCAGTTAGGAAAAGGAGGAAAAACTGATTATTTTTACTGAATTTTACTTTTACATTCATGTAGCTGAGAAGACTCGTCCACTCCTCCTCTTTGCTATAGCACTGAGGTGTTAATGTTAGCTCACATACAGATTTTGTTTTAAAATAAATTGAGATTGTTTAGTTAATTATAGACTAATGAGTTTATAAATGTCTTCAGAGAGTTTCAAAACCTGCATAAATGTGATTAAAAACCACTACAATTTATACGGAGTTTTTCAGGAAACCAAACCCCTTACAAAATGGGCTTGAGTAGTTAAAAGAAATTGTTTACAGCAAATATTATGTTGTTTGTTAACAAAGTTAAAAGAGTCTGAGAGTCTATTGGCCCATGGTGAAATGGGGTTGCCTTTGGGCATCTGGGGAAAGGCTATGTAATCCAGTTGGTTCAAAGACTCATGTTTTCCAACCGTATGAAATGAATTCTGGAATAATAAAGTTTAGCTAATAAGAAAGAATTTGGATCTGATAAAAATAATGTTAGCAAGGAAAAAAGGGATTTGTTCTTGAGCATACTTGAGTTAGGCATCTTTGAACACTTTTTAAAGTCAACTGCAGCTGTCATATTATGATTTGTGCAGATGGGCAAGCAATAGCAAACCCACTACCATGCATAATTGGCATGGTAATTTAGAGATCTGTTCTTGATGGCTAGCCAGGGTTTGGCAACAGATAACTCACAGATGTTGGTGTAGGGGAGGCAGTACACTGACAGTGACCACTGCTAGGTGCTTTTTAGTGCTTTATTGTAATAGGTTTGTTGTTGGTGTGGAGGCCAAAGCAATATATTTGGTCTCTGCTCAAGTCCACTTCCCTCCTTTACCTCACTTTCCCCTGCTCAAACTATGGTTAAGACTGCCATAATTTCCATCTTATGAGGGAGAAAACTTTGACCAGGATGGTGTAACAGTTGATTCAACTCTTGAGTAAACCTGTAGGCTATAGCCTAAATGTTTTTAAATGGATTTAGATAGGTTTTTGTCCAGACCATGACTTACTCAGTTTTGGTTTGTTTGTATGTTTATAGTCCTCTCCTCTTTTCATCCTTGGGCCTTTGCTGGCAGGGAGAAGGGAGTAGTTCCTATGAAGCTGGTGTATAAAAGGCTAACGTTAATAAAATATCAAAGATGACATCTTTGGTTCTTAAATAGTTATGTCACATCACATTATTCTTTGCACATCATATAAAATATTTCAATTGTTACTCTTTATTGTGAAGAAATCTGATAATCCATATTTTATGGAATTCCATTTATTCTATTTAACACCATTGTGTAAAACCAATTTAGATTTTCAGATGTTTATTGGAGAGATACACTAAAAACTCTCAGCATCCATGACACAGTTCTTCAGACTTGTGAAGAATATTATCTGAATTATTCAGAGCAGAAGCCTACACTCCCATTCTTTGGCATTATTCAGTGTGCAATCTGACAGAAGTTCTTCGTGTATTCCATGAAAAAGGAGTAAACTAAACTGTGGAGGGAAACAATGTAGGAGATTAAAAAGGAGGGGGAGGGAGATGAGCTTTTTTTCCTTAAAAGCAGTTTTGTAGTGTAAGGGAAAAAAATCTGTAGAGAACCTGGTGATTGTTCCGATTCTGCCTTTAAGTGACTTGGTTCTTTGAGAGACAATTTTTCTTAAGTATTTAGAAGGGAGGACTTACAGTGTTTCAAACTTCAGTCTGACTTAAAATCATGTCTTTGAAGTAGAGTTAAATTTAAGGTGAGCAGATACAGATACAATAAATAACTGCATCTAACTGGAGATGCTGAAAAGAATAGTCATGCCTCCCATGTAGTCAGTAGGAAAGGAAGTCATTTCCAGGGAAGAATCAAATAAAGTGTCCCTCTGGGTGTGAACAAAATGAAACCTGTCAGTACAAGGATGAATGTCAGAAGAGCGACCTGCCCCTGCCAAGGAGAAGGAAGACAGGGAAGAAGGGCTCATGGAGGGTTGGTGGGCTGAGAGGAGGGCTTGAAAGTCATGCTGCCCTGTGGCAGAGGAATGGGACATGTCAAGCTAGGATGAGTTTTCTGATGTTGCTTGCTACCAGACTCTTTTGGGATGCTAGTAGTTACTGCTCATCATTGTTGCCAAGATGTTATGATAATATTAAACCCTCAGAACATGGATAGAGAGGAATTTCAAGCAGCTGTTGGCATTTCAATGGCTATTTTACATGTCGGGCAGGAACATTTTGCTGTGCAGCTTACAGTCCTGATCTCCTGGTGTGTGCCCTGACTGTGTTGCCCAATAAATACTTATGTCTTACGGTTTGCTTTGAAAGAAACGTAGAAGCATGCTTGGGAAAGGAAGCCTAGTTTGCTATAAATCATTGGGGTTGGATGAGTAGCATATATAACACTGGTGTGCCTTGTAGGCTTCTTTGTTCACAAATGCCTATGCAACCATTCAAATTAAGACCAGAACTGGGGCACTGAATGTACTTGCTTATATCCAAAAAACCTGCATGTATCCCTGTGATGACAACTGTTGTATTCTGTGTTAGCAAAGGAGCTTCTTAGTGGTGAGAGAATGAATTCTTTGCTTGGCTTGGTTACCAGCTCTAGGACTCAGGCCTCTGGCTTGATGACTGTAGATAGACAACTGTGCTGCTGTGGGATTTGACTACTACATGAAGTTGAAAATTTAGGCATTACATGAAGTGAATACTTCGAAGATATTAGAGAAATTTTATCTTATGCTTATAGCCAAGTATATGTGTGGCTTACGTTCCTTCTCCACCTGGAATCCTTCGATCCCTGGCACATCCTCCCAGCCATATAAGTCTTCAAATCATAACAATAATTAATTAGATCTACCTCCAATCTAACCTAATGGTCAGTGTGGGAAATGTTATTATTTTTATTGATCATAGTAATGACAGAGAATAGCCTTCTAATGTATCTTAGCCCAATCATTCTAAGGTGGACACATATTATGGTATCCTCCATTATTTTTTACCTTTTCCGGACAGTGTCTAAGGCACTTTAATTTTTAATTTAAAATAAGTTGTTTTCCAGGCATATACCTTTAGTTTTAGATAGCATGCTGTCTCCTTTTCTGTTTCTCATTCATGTCTATTTGTTCTAATTCATATCATGATTACATACAACAAGCAAATTCTTCAGCTGTTCTGTCAATAATTCTCTACTAAAATAATAGTTTTCTAGAGGATGCCACAGCAGGATTTTTTTTTTAGTTATGCAACACCAAAGGGTAAACCTCCTACTGGTTAATTTATATGTAAAAACTGCTTCAGTTTACATGTTAAGTGATGCTTTAGCACTTAAGGCTAAATTAATACTCATTATGTTTGTGTAACTATTGACAATTGTTATGACCTCTGGCGTAGTCTTCAAAGAGATGCATACGTTTAATCTTCAGCAGTAGATTTTACTAATTTGTAATTAACATTAGGAATGAATTATAAGCCAGTGGGGAGAAATAACCAGGAGAACAGAGCTAATGACACTAGCCCTCCCAAGTGGATGGAAAGACAAAAGATAAGGGTGGTGACCTGGCTACATTTTCAAAGGAATTTCTTGATTTAATTATTTTAGTTTTGGTTTGGTTTTTGGGGTGGTTTTTTTCTTGTGTATTTTTTTTTTTTCAAGAAAGCAACCCAAGTTAAAATTTCTTTCTCATCCAAAGCAATTGATGAAATTCTTATTGAACTGGATAGCAAAAATAGTTATATAAGTCTTGTGCCAGTTCATACTGAAGCAATACTCAGTCTTGATATATCTTTTCCAGGTGACTGTGAGGAAGTTATCTGGATTCATATTGATGAAAGAGAAGAACCATTTCATAATCATAGTGAAAGTTCACAATAAGAAATAGAAATAAGCAGGGTAAAATTTTTTCACTCTTGGATTTACTCTTGGAATTACTTGATTACTCTTTTTATACAGCTGTGAAATTCATACAAAAATTCAGTAAATTTGAAGTAAACCTTCTCTTCAGGAACAGTATGACTATTTCTTCCAGAAGGTTATGATTTATGATTACAGTTTGTGGGGAAATTTTTTCTTCAAGAATCATAGAATCCACTAGGTTGGAAAAGACCTTTAAGATCACCAAATCCATCTGTTACCCCAGGACTGCCAAGTCCACCAGTAAACCATATCACTAAGGCCCTCATTCACACGGTTTTTGAACACTTCCAGGGATGGTGATTCCATCACTTCCCTGGGAAACCTGTTAAAATACCTGACCACCCATTTGGTGAAGAAATTTTTCTGAACATCCAGTCTAAAACTCCCCTGGTACAGCTTGAGGACATTTCCTCTTGTCCTACCACTTGAGAGATCAGCCACCTCCTCTTTCCATCCTCCTTCCAGGCAGTTGTAGAGAGTGATAAGGTCTCCCCTGAGCCTTCTCTTTTTCAGAATAAACAACTCCTGCTCCCTCAGCTGTTTCTCATTAGACTTGTGCTCACCAGCTTTGTTGCCCTTTTCTGGACCCACTCCAGCAACTCAATACCTCTCTTGTAATGAGGGGCCCAGAACTGAACTCAGTATTCAAGGTATAGCCTCACCAGTGCTGAGTAGAGGGGAAAGTTTACAATTTGTGTAAACCTCTTTCCTCTTTCTCTCCTGCCCAGTAACAATTCTAGTAAAAATAGACTTCTTCATATTACATACCTCACATTCAAATATAATGTATATATCTTGAGAACATGTTACACATCATTATATAAAACAGAAAGTCTTGGAGGTAAAGCAGAATGGCCATGACTCTGATCTTCTGCTACCCACACCCCAAACCCTGGCTTTGTCCCACGCTGAACACAGGAAAAGCTCAATCCTGGAGGACCTAGCCTGTCATCACCTTTGAAAGAAAGCAAACTTTGTGGACGCTATTGCCTACAATTACACCGAGGAACAATTATTGTTCCATGTATGGAATTCTCATTCCATGTATGGAACAATAATCCCACTTTGAGTTTTTACTAGCCACTTGACCACGTTTCCCAATTAATCCACGTGTTTTTCTCAAAAAGTGTATGTAAGCATTTCCACCCCTATTATCCAATAATACAAACACTAGTTATTAAGAAAGTAGATCTAACTCAGTACTATCAAATATCTCTAAGTCATTAAATGTATGAAAATATAATGACCTAACATCACAACCTTCATACATTTCAAATTGTTTTCTTAAAACATCACTATTGTTTTAATAATTTCTTGTAAAGGCATTGATTTTATGTTGCTTCAGGGAAGGTGTAATTTGCTACTGTTAATAATGTTTCTGTGATAACATGAAAGGTTTCTTGTTGCCACCAATTAATTAACCCACCAGAAAGTATCCTTCCTTTTAGAATAGATGATGAGGGGTTTTTTTCATAATGTTTATCTGACATATTTAGTTATCATGCGAAGTAAGCTTTGTGATGTGAATATTCTGGAAATCATATTTTGTTTTATTTTCCTGTAAATGTCATGTTGAAGTTAGTCTTAGCACAGTCAGGTGTCGAGGAAATTACTTGCTTGATCAGACTTTACAGTGTAAAGTGGGATCTTATTCCATGCCTAGGTTCACCTGCAATAGGTACACCTGACCTGCCAGGGTGCCTGTTATTGTACCTGGTTATTGGTTGAATTAGTGAGCTTATTGTCTTTGTACATTTTTTATGTGTCTCTGGAAAAATCAAAGGTTTTCAAGCTTATGCAGTGAATTGATGGAGGTTAGTTTTTTTGCATTCCTAAGTAAGAACATCATACACATAAGTATGGAAAGGAGGGCTGCCTAAACTGTTATCAGCATAACAATAACCAAACATTGGCTATTTGGACCTGGAAAGTCCTGGCCCAGCAGCATGTGTGTGTGACAGTCTATGCCAGCAACTGGAGCAGGGCTGCAACTTCTAGGGCTCACCTGTCCAGATGCCAGCAACAAGGGAGCCTAGGCTCCAGGGGCCAGCTACTGGAGGGATCTACATGTGATTATATTCTCACTAGTCAACCCCAATCCTGTCCAGCCAGAGAGCAGGATGAGGGTGATGGCTAATCACAATAAGTACAAAGACCCAGTAAGGATCAGAGGAACAATGACAGGCTGGGATATTCTAGTATAATCGGTGAAATCTAAAAGGAGCACACTGAATTTGCTCCTCAGTAAAGCTATCAAAGGCAAATGATTTAGACTATTTTAGTTGATGTGAAATGCACAGGGGTGAGGCAACAGTAATATCTCTGAAAGTCTATGAAAAGCAAAAGGTTACTGCCTCTCTGCATAGAACTTAAAGAGAAGAGAATTTGGGGATTGTGTAAAACATGCAATGTTTTAAGGGGATTGTTGTTAGGTGTGAAACTTTACTATGGGACTGAAGGTGCAGAAGGGATCAAGGTGAACCAGTGGATCCATCTTGAACAAGTGTGGGGAAAATGGAGAGGCAAGCATGGTAAAAGTGTGTGGCTGAGTGCATACGGGTTGCTGGTTAACATGCTTACCTGACTGAACTTGACTACATGGTCTATCCTACATTGTTCTTAAATCCTGTTTCTAACCATTCCCTATGCTTGTTGTACTTCGTGAGGGTGAATGCCAGCAAACTGTAAGACACACTAGTCCTTTAGTAAGCTAAAGAGGTCTGAGTGTCTGCAACTGCAGCAAGGAGCCCCATGGTCTGGGGGCAGCTACCAGGTAGCCACAACCATCTAAAGGAGAGACAGACAATGTATACGTGCATCTGTCTGTTCCAGACATGGACTTGGTTCTGGTCAGCCAGGGAGGAGAATGATTAGAACATCTGTGCTAGTCCTGCTTGTGAGAGCCTTGTGCCTTTTATGTATACTGGTAAAGGCACTGTTCTGCTTGTGCTGATCTGTGTGCTGGCCATGTGTGTACATAAACATATACACATGTATTGTATTTATAGTGTGTTCCTGTCTGTCTGGGAACACATAAGAAGCCTTTCTACCGTCTCCATCTGGGGACTTGGAACCACTTCAGCCTTGAATCAACTAAGCTGCGTAAGAGGAATCCTCCTGGGTCCTGAAGCCCACCAGGTTTGGCATACTCTAATATGTTTTTTTTAAAGAAAATTAAGTAAATACATTCAAAACAGGATCATTACAACTGGTAACTCCCTTTTAATTTTAAATGTCTAGTTCAGTATGCGTATGTACGATTCATTCATTTTGTTAAACTGAAACATGGTTTAGAATAAACTGCAAAGTTCAGTACAGAGCAACAAACACTAATGGATTTTGATTTGCCTTACTGTGTAAATGGACTCTGATTACCTACCTATGATGATTGCTAAAAAGAGGCTTTTTGAATAGAAAAGTCATGTAGACTTAATTCAGGGAAACAGGACTGCAAAGATTGAGTTTTGCTCACTGGAAAATATAAAATGAGGATTCCCAGAGAGATAGCAAATTACCTGAGAATAATTTGGCTAATCAGTGAGCCATTGAAAGTGCTGCTCTGTACTTTAGTGTTCTTACAGCTTTTTTGCATGTTTATGTATTTTAATTTGAAAAAATACAGATTTTTGCCACCTGATGTTTTTACATGCTGCTTAGCTGTGGGATATGAATAGATTGCAATTTATGGACTAATAATCTAAATAATAACATAGCTATTAGTCCTGTATTATTGTGAAAAGGAACAACACAACTTGAATGTACTAAGTGTATTCCTGCCTGTCTTTCTTAGAGAGCTGTTAATCTGCATATAAAAATTATGATGAGTTACTGCTTGCAAAGGGGATTTGACTGCATAGAGGATGATGATATTACTTGATGATATTACTTGATAATAGTGGTCTTTTTAGACTGGCAAGCAAAGACATAACAAGATCCAACAGCTGGAAGTTTAAGTCAGTAAAGTCCAAACTGGAAAGACAATGAAAACTGCTGGCAGTGAAATCAAGCACCATTGGAACAGATTACTAAGAGGCATGGTAAATTTTTCATTTTGTTGGTTTGTGGCTAACTGTCCTTCTTGAGAATATCATCTGATTTGTCTGATATTGAAATTATATGAAGGTGTTTTATATCTATGTAATGCTTAAGGTTGAGCTAAAATGTCTGGACAACTACAAAGATACACAAAAGGCAGCTTAAGAAATTCAGTGGGCTAGTGGGTCACAATGCAATAGTATTTAGCTCAAGTAAGTTCTCACAGCCCATATGGTGGTGGAGAGGCGTATTTTGGTGACAGAATTTAACCAAGCAGAATATGTACTGATATATTTATACCTCACAACTGCCAGTTCCTGCCAGAGTGGTGACTTTCACATCATGGGCTAAATGGTGGAAGGCCTGCTGCTGCTCACAACGTGGTTTTGGTCTTGCCTGTTCTGGGAAAGAGGTAACTCCCTTGCATCAGTTACAGAATTGTGGGTGTTGCTCAGACAAGCTGGGATGAGACAATATAGTGACATTTATTGAACTACAATAATTCATTGTACTAGGAAATTGCTTCTATGGCATCTTATCAACCTTCTTGAGTGATAAGCAGAGGAGGAGGACAAACTACTGCCAGTATATTCTGCTGTTGGTCTCTGGTCATGGCTAAATGGCCATAAGTAAAAACATTGACCAGTGAGGTATGTAATTCCTTTCAGGAAGAAAAAAAAGTTGTTTTTCTGTTTGTGTATTTAGGATACCTTGGCCCAGTTAAGGGATTGTCTGTTCCAGCATGATTTAGAAGGTACCCGGGTATTGGTATAAAATAGGCCAATATACTGCTTAGTAGAACATTTGATTTTATTATAAATGGTACAGCTTGCTTTTCAGGAGGATGATGTGATGGATACTTCGTTAACGAAGCATCATACATGAAATGTAGAACTGTACAACCTTAGTGTAAAGTTACAATTTTATACTGTGTTTGTATTTGTTCAGTGACAGCATGTTAATTTGTTAGTTTTGTAAAAGTTTAATATGTTTCTTCAGCAATAGTTCAGAGTTTTGAGAACAAACTAAGAAAATCTATGGTGATAAAGTTCCTTTTACTGCAGTTAATAGCAACATAAAATGAGTACAGCAGGGAGGGGAGTACTGGGGGGTGATAAAATGAAGCACAAAGAATAGGGAATAAAAGCAAGAGCAGTGCTTGTCAAAAGTAGATGACAGAGGAACTGTAATAGGAGGAAAGAGTTCAGTTAAATTGCATGCTTGAAAACACATGGCTAATAGATGGGAGAGAGATACATCAGTTACATTAATGTGGATCAATAATTGATCTTTGCAAAGAGGGATAAGAGACAAGTGTGTGCCATTAATGAGAAGGAATTAAATACAGTCGAGAAGTCAAAAGTATACATCATCAAATATGAATAGTGAGACTAGGTGATGAAACAAATCAACTTCTATTCAACATGAAGTTTTGTGGCCTTGCTAATGGTGACTCCTTAGATTTATTGGGAAAGAAGAATAACCTTTCTGAAGAAATGAACATGCTTTCATTTGAAAGTAGAAAATTAATAGCTCTTTAAAATTCAAAACAAATTCTTGTTTCTGAACCTTAAAAGTTACTTGTTATCCAATGCTTAATGTGGAAAGATGATGAATGTAGAATAGAGTTAGCAAAAAATTCTGGATAATTTTAACTGATGAAGGAAAATGCAACTGCTTTGTTTAAAAAAAAAAACTAAAAAATGGAAAGAGGAGAAAGAGTGAACTGGGACACTTAAGACTGACAAATGAGAAAATCCAGTGCAGGCATTGAAAATGATGACATTTTTATTTCACTAGAGTTTTTCTGTTGTTGCACAAAAGGAAGACTGAAATGGCATAGAACCAAAGAAAGTAATAGAATCATAGAATAGTTAGGGTTGGAAAGGACCTTAAGATCATCTAGTTCCAACCCCTCAGCGATGGGCTGGGACACCACACACTAAACCATGTAGCTCAA
>NW_009931445.1:16177-18669 GCF_000696875.1 Nestor notabilis | reverse complement strand
TCGCTCGTTGCGCGGCGGTGGGGGCTCGGCTTTGTCGCGGGGCGTGCTCCTAGACATCTGCACCCAGCCTGGAACGAGTAGAAACTGCGGCGAGGTTCGGCCCTGCCGGAGGTGGTCACCGTGGAGAGGGACGATCCCATGCACTAAGCTATGGGGAAAGGTAGTTTTCAGTAAGGATACAAAAAGAGACGGAAAACTAGAGGAAGACAATAGCAGCGCAAAAATCTTTATTATTTGCTGTTGGTTTGTTGTTTATTTTTTAAAGGGCAGCCAAATTTGATAATGAAAGCAATTAGGAAATAGCAGGAAGTGACAGGAAATGAATATGCAGTACCAGTGTTGCTCTGCTGTTTAAGTTGTTGCTCTTGCTACCTGTTGACCCTGTTAGTAAGATTGCAGACTAACAAATCTGCTTGCAGCTGGGCATGTCTTGCAGCAGGGTAGAGTTCAAGACCCACCACGTTTAGCTGCTATAGTCCTCATGCTTGTTAAAAGAACAATATACAATAAGAATTAATGTAAGTCAATTATATTTGATTAATTGGGGGGGTTCCCCAGATGACCAGGTTAACCCACAGATTTAGATCTGGTTTAGGATAAGACGAAAGATTTGTTTTTCACAGGTAGCCAGATGAGCAACTAGAGTGAATTTTAAATTCCAAGAATTAGGGCCAGTCTCTTGCCCGCAGGAATCATAGTCAAGATTTGGAGCCACTATGAATTACTATAGTACAAATAGTGGTTCTCCTTTTTGAAGTAAAAATCCTGCCTGAACACAGGTGGGCTCTGGCCTGCTGAAGCTGCTGCACAGTGACAGTGGATAATAGTCACTGTGGGTGCCGCAACTCACTGGCTGTGTAAAGGGACGATGGTGACTTTGCTACAGACGGGTTTCTTTTCATCTGGTGTGGCTGGGTTGGATTGAAACAAGAAAGTGCACGGGAGGGTGAATGTGCCCTGTGTTTGAAAATTTATGTTGATGCATACAAATTATCAGAGGTGTTAACTGCATTGTAGTCTGAGTGCCAGATGGATTCCAAGCTCATGGAGAGGCTTGAGAGGCTTTGTTTTGTACTGGCTAGAGAATTCATGACCCATAAATTGAGTTAAAGACTGCTCTTCAAATTCTTCTCAAATATGGATCTGATTAAATCAATTTCTGCAACAGCTTAGCCAGCTAGTGTGGAAAGTCATCTTTTGCCTGTCATATTTTTGTAGACCAGTGAGAATCTGCAGCCAGAACTGGAAGGAGAAATGAGGAGCAAGAAAAGCAGATCCTTAAAAACAACATAGTATGATTCCTTTCCACATAATGTTTAAAATAGCTAAACCAGATAGAATAAATGTGGTAACACACCAGTCTGCTTAAGAACGTGACTTGATACCTCAGATACATACATACATATATCATATGGAAATTAAAATGAAAACTCTCAGGAAGGACTTGACATTGTGAGTGTCTATGGGAAACTTATACATGCTGAAATGCTGATGCTTTCGATAATACATGGATCACAGAAAACACAGGCTGAAACCATTGTGCTCTGTGCATACACAAAGTTCACTTTCTGAAGCTCCTCTATCAGCAAACAAGTCTCAACCTTTCTGTGATGGCAGGGTCCCTGAAAGGCCCTTACTTAGTTCACAGAAAAAGTGAACTAAATGCTTTTGTATTACATGTGCTTCTTGGAGCTAATGAAATTGCCAAATTAAAATGGTTTTGAGAGGTTAGATCTTGCAGGATATTCTGGGTGCATGAGAGCTCTTCAGAGAGAACATTCCATACCATGCTCCTGTCTTGATCGGTTTTCCCCCACTTTAGTGCATGACAGCAGGTTATTCCTACTACGTTTGTAAATCTTTTGAGGGGAATGGTGGAACTTCTGGTGTTTGAAATACCTTTACTTGTACTGCTTACCTGGGACAGTGGGAAAAGGTCAGGTGAGGAAAATGTGAGGATTTCTTTAAGCTTGGCTAAAATGATTTGCAAAGGTGCCTAAGAAAGTTAGAAAATCAACATGGAGCAATTTGTTTTTCCTGTAGCTCAGGAAAGGCTCACTGACCTTTTATGCTTAGAAAAATCTCTCCTTTGCCAAGTGGCCTGGCTAAGGAATGTATTTAGTTGGTTCTTTCAGTACCTTAGGAAGTTTCCTGAAACAAATCTTAAGTCTTGTATCAGTAAGGCCCATAACTAATAAACCTGTCTTGATTGCTGAAGAACAGTTCAAGGAGTTTAAGCAGATTTTCAGTAGAAAAAGCACCAGGTTTCTTAAAACAAAAACTTAGGCGGAAAATCTCAGTGTTGAAACTTGATCTATAAAGTGTTAGCATGACAAAATTCAGTGTAAAGGCCAGTAGTTTGGAAATGCTTTTATGCGCAAGCATTTTGCAAGTTTAGCAATTCTAGCAATAGGTAATTTCTGCCAACTACTGCAATTAGAAGGCTGGTATTTTAGCTATGTAGTCAATTCTTTCTCTTAGCTGAGTCGCTG
>NW_009931445.1:0-16146 GCF_000696875.1 Nestor notabilis | reverse complement strand
CCCTGCTGAAAACATTACAGTTCCATTCCATGCAGAGAAACATGATGTTTGTGTTCTTTTTACAGACATGAAGAAAACACAAGCCTTTAGTTTTCTGTTTATTACCTGAGTATCTATTCTGTCAGTTTGAGCTCTTCCTTCTCTGCTTATT
Source organism: Nestor notabilis (assembly GCF_000696875.1). NCBI lineage: Eukaryota > Metazoa > Chordata > Aves > Psittaciformes > Psittacidae > Nestor > Nestor notabilis. Next base: position 15,995 of record NW_009931445.1, on the reverse strand, counting down.
TAATGCATCAAAATCTTCCAGTCCACTCTAATCCTTTAGCATTGTCTTTTGTGCTGGAGTTCTACTTTTCAAATATCTTCAAGTATATCTGACTGGTAGGAGGGCACATTTTAAAAAAAAAAAAAAAAGGTAGTATTGAAAACTGAAACAGTTATGTAATCATATTTTTCTCTGCTACTTACAGAAAAACATGCACATGTGCTGCTCCATATGTTCAATAGTTTTGCTTTGGCATTTGGTATGTTGAGACTCCCCTCAAAACACAAAGTTTACATTCATTTCCTTGCTCTGATATGTGGTCTCAACAGCAATTAAAAAGGAGGAAAAGGAAAGGCACACTTTAGGGAATACTTGAGGCATAATTTCTTCCTACTCCTAAAATACTACAAAATGGATGTTTCTGAGAGAAAGGTTTATTCAGCTGCTTTAGTCTAGAAATATATATATATACTTCATGTAGGTAGCTGTTCTCTGTGTAGCAAACAGGCAGTGGTGTGAAAATAACACGTTTCTAATCTTTAGAAATGAGTTGCACAATCGAAAAAGCCTTAGCAGATGCGAAAGCACTGGTGGAACGGCTGAGGGAGCATGACAACGCAGCGGAAGCTCTGATTGAACAGACTACAGCTCTTAACAAACGGGTTGAAGCAATGAAACAGGTTTGTTTTCCAACTTTGTTTTCTCCATTAAGAGAACAACGTGGAAACACACAATTTAAGATCATTTTTGTTTGCTGCTGTGCAGTGTAAAACCAGTGTGTTGTTTGATTAATCCTTTAATACCATACTAGGTATTTTCATTAGAGGTGTGGCTATAATTTAAAAATAGGTTGTTTATGTATTTAGTTTGATCCTGTGAAGAAGTTTTCTGTGACTCCACCTTAAATATTGAAATTGGCATTTATTTGAAGAACACTGGTAAAAATTGGGTTGGTATCTTACAAACCGTTGTGTGGTGTCTTGTGCTTTGCTCTGCAGTGAAACTACTTGTTTTATTAATTTCAACATGCACACGTAATCGTACAGAGGCCCAGTCATGCTTTCTTCTGTTCAGAATGCTTTTAACTCCTTTTGTTTCAAAGTAGCCTCTTAGGCTTTTTTTGTGATCAGTTCCATTCTGATGTTAAGCTATTCAAAGCAGGTCATTAGATTCTTCACTAGAAAACTCCTGGAAGAGCATAAAGGTGTCTACTGACTTTCCACATGAGAGTTCATCCCGTCATTTTAATAGACCACAGGACATGTTCATGGGCCTATAAAGTAATAAAATCCTGCATGTGCTTTATCCTTGTAAAACCAGTCATGCAGAGGCTTGATGACTTCAAATTGAGAGCATTAAACTTACCCATCTGCTGACAGTCAGGATCCCTTCATTCAGGTCCATGGGACTTGTACCCGTACAACCTCATGGTTTAAGGTATTGGGAAGCCACAGTAAATATCTAGAGGTTAATAGCTCCTGGTTTTTCTTTACCATATGTATATCAGTTTTAAATTACTTGATGGTGAACTTGACCTGCATTAATTGAAGGTTAACTAATGCCCACTGCGCACATCTAAGGTATGAAACTTGTATGAAAGGAAGGTGATACTTTTGTGTCTCTAAAGGGCAGTATGCTAGCAACACCCTTAGAAGTGTTCTTGTTCATTTAACAACATTATTTTAAAACCAAGCATTATCTTGCTGGTTACAGACCAGAACTGCTCCTTTGTGACTTGCTGATTAATGCTTGCCTTTGGTTACTCAAATATATTGTGGTTGTTTTATTTTGGTTTTGTTTTTCTAATAACTAGTACCAAGAAGAAATTCAAGAGCTTAATGAAGTAGCAAGACATCGTCCTCGGTCTACATTAGTGATGGGTATCCAACAAGAAAACAGACAGATTAGGGAATTGCAACAGGAAAATAAAGGTAAAATGATACTCTATTGTTTTCAAGTTCCAACCTGCACCACTGGAATCAGTGATACTTTCACCATTGATCTGTTCTCAAAACAATTGTTGTTGAAGAAAGATTTTCTTCTAGTCTCAGTTTGTCAGTTTAACTAATCATAACACAATCTAATAAAAAGTCCTAATGTCCAACCACTGGGACTGCGATTGACAAAAAGTGAGAGTTGTGGAAAATTACTTTTTCAGTCCTTTTCTAATGTTTAGCACAAGTGAGGAGATAAATTGAACTTAATTCTGCAATACAGGTATCTATTTGGAAATTCCCACTGCTAAAAATGACTAATTTAGGAGCAGTCAGGACAAGTCGTAGTGTAAGCACAGTAGTATAATTCCTTCTGGAATTCTGTACACTAAGAATTAACTCTTCCTCCTGGGATACCTTACTTATTCTAACAATTATATTCAGCAAAAGCTTCAATTACCTCAATTTGTATGAATCTCGTCTTATCTCAGGAGTTATTTGTCTTTTGACTTAGTATATTTTGAACACAAGCATTTTTTAACTCTTATTTTATCAGATTAAAACAGATCTGTATACTTCTTTCCAGCTTTTATACAGTTTTGCTTATAGCAGCTAGAGTAAAGAGGCTCAGCTACACTCAAGATGGCTTATGTCAGCTAAAGGGACTGAATATGAAGTCTTATTAACAAAAGACCTCTGTTTCTGACAAGAATTTTCCCAGGGCAGTCACCACTGAAGACATCTGCAGAGCCTACGTAGATTTTATGGTGCAAGAAGAGGGAACACTTGATTAAGGGCTTTTGTCAGTTTTCTCAAGCTGAAGTACTTTTGTATTTTGTTTCAATCCTTCTCTGTTAAGCTCTAACTGAATTTAAAATTATTTTGTGTAGAACTACGCACATCTCTTGAAGAACACCAGTCTGCTCTGGAACTCATAATGAGCAAGTACAGAGAACAGATGTTTAGGTTGCTTATGGCGAGCAAAAAGGATGATCCAAGTATAATAATGAAGTTAAAAGAGCAACATTCCAAGGTAATAACTTAATTGTTTCGTTGGCATTTTTTTTCCCTTTGTTTTTCTTAGATGACACTTAAGTTAGTTTGTAGTGGATCAGCTTAAAGCTTATTTTGTCTCTGTTTTTTTTCGTTGTACTACCAAGTCCTAACTTTTATAATCCAGTCCATGAAACACAAAGAGGAACTTGATCAGTCAAGTCAACCTTACTAGGTTCTCATTTACTTAAGCTTTTAACAGGTAGCATTTCATTACATTATCCTACTTCTTTTGTTTTGCTTCGATCTTTAATGCAACTGTCCTATTATACTTCCACAGGCCACAGAACTTAGTAATTCAGAAGTTTAGACTGGTTTTAACTTACTCTCATGACTCAAATAATTAGTAAACCTGTGTCTACTGGGGACAGTAAGAGGAGTAAGCTTTTTAGATTCAATATTCTTTTTTTTTTTCCTTCCTAAATATCGTAAATTTAAAAGAAAAAGGGTTTAAAAGCCCTTTTGAATGGTCGATAACTTAATATACACTTCTCCTCTTTCCTGCTTCAATCCTTGGTTCTCGTTTCAGTACTGATCAAGATTGCTAAGTAGAATCTAGGGCAGCCTTGAAGGGTGGTGAAAGTTGCTGGTGAAAGATTGCTTCATCTTATGGCTTTTGAAAGCTAGAAAAGCAAAGTGCTGTTAAGCAACATTTTTGTAAACTATTGTGAATGAGGTGTATGTATGAGTATTCAGCAGCTTCACATATGATAATATGTTTTTATAGCATTAATATACTGTTTAGGGTTTTTTCATGTATTTTGAGGAAAACTCATGATTTGAGGTTACTGACAGATCTAAATAGGACCTTTCTAACAAAGCATTATATTACATTTTAAATGCAATGTGATCATCAGAGTGCAGTGTAACTGTGTAAACAAATGTTAGTCCTAAGTGTTTAATAATCTTTGACCTCAACAAACTAAGTCTGCAAAGCAGAGTTAGGGTCTGCATAGTGTGAAAACAAAGTTTCAGAACTCGGTGCTTTCTTATTTCCTTACAAAATCACACGTATGTAATTAGTGTCATTGAAATCAAAGGGGCTACTTAGATTGGTATCAAAAAAATTACCGGATTAGAACTACATCTTCAACATAAACTCCTTAAACTGACAGCTATATATCTTTATCAAAAGCAGTTACTTTAGCACATGTTATAACATATCTTACAGCCTCAGAGTACCAAGACAAGAGGGTAAAATTACATCTGTCCTGAAACGAACTTTGAAATCCCATTTCAGGAACACTTCTGTGGATGAAAAGCTTGGGGGGGATGAGACAAAATATCAAACAATGTTATTTAAACAGGAGGTATAGGCTTCAACATTTTGGTTAAATCTTATCCCACAATAATGCCTGATAAAGAGGATTTATCACCCTTAACCTGACACTTTGGATTTCTGGAATTTCATTCTTTATTCTTTTGATCAACCTTCACGTTCAGTAAGATTGAACAATCTTGAAGCAGTTTAAATACTTCTCTCTTATCAACTAGAAAAAAATCCATCACGCCTAAGGAATGAATCTCACTGTTACCAGTAGCTGCTGTTTTCTCAAGTGCCAGCTCTTAACTTCAATGCCTATTCACAAAAGATTATTACAAAATCGTTGATTTCAGTAGATCAACAATCACCTCCTTTAAAAAGAGGAACAGTTTCTTTTATGTTGTATGCAAGAGAAATGTGTGTCTTGGTAGTAATGACCCTGATCAAAGTGTCCTGTTTATATCTGCTCAGCTGAAACAAGGCCTATAAACATTTTTTGTTTCCTCTTTGGAGAGTAAAATCCCACAATATATGGCAAACAAAAAAAAAAAACCAAACCACAAAATAGAGAAATGCAAGGAGTGTTCATAGATGTTTGAGGCTATCTTTGTCACTTTCATTGCATTCTTTGGCATTACAGCATCAAAGTTTTGCATGTGTGCTTTCCAGAGTAGAACCCTACACTTTTGTGTTAGCATCTGGTCTAGCACTAGTGACCTTGGAACAGGTCCTGAATCATATTGATCAAGAGGCCACGTAAGCTGGCAAAGTAGGAAGTAGGGAAGACAGGAGTCAGTATATCGAAAACTCACTAACTCCTTCCCAGCCCTTCTCAAGGGTACGTCCTCACCAACTCATTCTTTACCACTGATCACAGCTTCTTTACCACTGATCACAGCTTTCTTTCAGGCTAAATATAGGGGTTTTTTGGGAAAAAAAAAAAAAAAAAAAAAACCAAAACAATGTCTCATCTCATCATCTTCAGTGGAAACAGAGAAGAAAATAAAGATATACAGCGAGTTTTATCCTCATCCCTCCCCCTTCCTCTCTCCTGCTCTGAGTGGGTGTTTAACAAGTAAACAGCTGAACAACAGCTTTGGCAATTGAGGTGCCAGAGAGGAAAGGATGGAAAGGGATGATGTTCATTTTAGTAAAGTATATTTGGGTCAGATCAAGTTTATGACTCCACAAGAGGCAATTCTTCATGGTAACTTAATAATTTCTGGTAGTTTAAAGGCAAGCTGATCATCTGCTAGATGTGTGGACCTTCAGACAAACTCACAATTTAAAAGTGGGATTTAACTTCAGTCTAAACTGTTCTTCATTTCAGTTCTACTATTCTGTTTTCCCCAATATTAGTTAGTAACTACTGTGAATTTGTCAAAAGAGTCAGGTCAGACACATATAGTCTGACATGATAGTTGGTCAGTTAAGACAAATATTTTAATGGTGTTTCCAGAAGCTTTTTTTTTTTCATTGTCCTCTCCTCAACTTGTCCTTTATTCCAACCTTACTATCGTAGAAACCTTCCAACGGTTTATGTTGGAAGGGACTTAAAGCTCATCTAGTTCCAAGCCCCCTGCCACGGGCAGGGACACCTTCCACCAGACCAGGTTGCTCAAAGCCCTGTCCAACCTGGCCTTGAACACTGCCAGGGATGGGGCAGCCACAGCTTCTCTGGGCAACCTGTGCCAGTGTCTCACCACCCTCACAGGGAAGAACTTCTTCCTAATTTCTAATCTAAATCTCCTGTCTTTCAGTTTAAAGCCATTCCCCCCTGTCCTGTCACTACATGCCCTTGTAAAAAGTCCCTCTCCAGACTTCTTATTGGCTCCCTTTAGGTACTGGAAAAGGTGTCCTGGAGCCTTTTCTTCTCCAGGCTGAACAAGCCCAACTCTCTCAGCCTGTCTTCATAGCAGAGGTGCTGCAGCCTTTTCATAATCTTTGTGGACTCTTCTGGATTTTCTCCCAGCAACTCCATGTCCTTTTTATGTTGGGGACACAGAATTGCACACAGTACTTCAGATGGGGTCTCAGGAGAGTGGAGCAGAGGGGGTAGAATCGCCTCACTTCACCTGCTGGTCATGCTCCTTTTGATGCAGCCCAGCACATGGTTGGTTTCTGGGCTGCAAATACACACTGCTGGATCATGTTGAGCTGCTTGTCAACCAACACTCCCGTCATTGTTTACTTTTTATGTCATAGGAGCTGCAAGTGCATGTGGACCAAATTACAGAAATGGCAGCAGTAATGAGGAAAGCCATTGAAATCGATGAAAAGCATGGTTGTAAGGAGCAGGAACGAATCCTTCAGCTTGAAGTAAGTACGACAACAAAACAGCAATGGCACCAAGAGCAAGGCAGTAAATATTATCATGGTTATTTCTATTCAGTTACTTTATCTCTTACAAGTTACTGTATCAGTCACTCACACTTCCATTTTGTTACACTTTGCTTGTTGGAGGAGTTTAAGTGCTGTTTTCCCATTATGGCTTAGCCTCAAGTCTTGCACAAGTGATACCTATGACTGATGTCTGGTGATAAAGAATTTACATATTGGCTTAGAGCTTTCTCTTTTTTGAAGTCTCCAAGAGCATAACCAAAAGCTAGAAAATTATACAAATTGATCCTAATGAAGACACTAGGGTGCAAATAATAATACCCATACCTCTGGCTTTTAAATATTTTTTTTTTTTAATAATAATGTTGTGCTTTTGGGGGGTTCTCACTTGCTTAGCATTGGAGGATCCACACTTTTGCTCTTTGATTAAGCGCCAGCAAAGCAGTTAATTATGGGACAGCATGTGTGGAAAGAACAGGAGATGTTACTTTTAAATGCAATTTAATCACCCTTTTCTTAACCATCTTTGTGTTTTGAGCTTTTTCTTTAATGCTTAATGCCCATTCAAGAGAGCAAGAGGGTCAGAAACCTGAAGTTCTCAGTTTTAGAATGTAAGATAGCACTACCTGACTGCAAAACAGTATTTTAGTCCTTTTACATACGTTTGGAGTAGAGGGGAGGTTGTTAATGGAGTTATCTTGACTTCTTTCTGGAGTTCTATTAAATACCTTTTTCTTTCTCTGGTTACAGCAGGAAAACAAAGGCTTGAGAGAAATTCTTCAAATAACCAGAGAATCATTTCTGAACCTCAAGAAAGAAGATGCATCAGAGAGCACATCTCTGTCAGGATTAGTAACAAGCAGTGATTTGAGCCTGAGGAAAAGCTGAAGACTCTGGAAGCCCACAAGCTTCAATTGCACACTTTACAAACTGAGTATCAGGGGTCACTTGTCAAGCACTTGTTACTGAATAGGGCACCAGCAAGCTAATGCATCTTAAACTGCGGTTTAGTGGCTTTTATACTATGTAAGATAAATTACAATTGGTATTCTGCAAAAGCCTTAGGGACAGATTAATTGCCATAGATCTAACTTCCATAGGAAATGGATTCATGCATTTGCCCCATTGGAAATTCTTTTTCTATGACATCATTTTACAGACAAAAGACAAAATTTCACAGAATTTAGCTAAATCCTTGCTCATACAAAGTGTGCCTGTTATATAATGAAGGTAAGCTTTAAAGTCTGATCTCTGGCTAAAAAGTAGTAACTTATGAATATGCTTTGTGCATGATCCACATCACGTTTTTTCCTTTTAGCATGTTTTTAATAGATTCCCATTTTGCAACAAACCTGTTTAATGGAAGGGGTGCACAGGCAGCCTAAAACATAAGGATGCCTGTGACTTAGCCTGTTCAAATACGAGGTTGATCATCCAAACATAAGCAATGTTTTTGCTGTTTTTCAATATTTCCTTGTTTAAATTGAACAAGATTCTTTAAAACATGTCTACTTAATTGTATTTTCAAAACATGAAGGGAGCTGCTCCCGCTTTGTTGGTTTCTGAAACAGAGATGGCACAGTATAATTCTGCCTTCACTTTTACTTTTATGAGAGAAACCCAGGCTCAGTTCTCTGTAAGTAAGAAGCCACAGTAGTCCCAGCTAGTTTGCCTGCCCAAACTTCCTGACTGGGAAATGGCAATTTGAAAGCGCCTGAGCAGCAGCAGCATTTCTGCAATCATTTGGCAACCCGCAATCAGTACTCTTAATTTTTCATTCTTAAGTGCTAAATAGTCATCAGGAAGGTTTTTAAGTAAGTTCCGGGTATGTGTTATGTTTGCACTAGGGAAAGTTTCACTATGCTATACTGACAAATAGACTGCTCACTTTTAATCCTGCAATACTTGCAGAAGTGAAGAGGAATTAGCTTTTCTAGATCAAAGTGCAGCTGATGTTTTATGCAGATTTGAATGGCTGTGCTACACAAGACAGGCTTGTAGTAAAGAGATGCCAGAATACTTCATATTTGGCTTTTGGTTGTCTGACTATCCCTTCTTGATCTAGGCAGCCAGAAAACTCCTACTATTGTTGACAGGTATCATTACTTTTTGTCCAGCATGTTAGTGTATTCTTTCCTTGGAAAGCACACTCAAAAGCAGCGGAGTGAAAGCTTTCAACCACAGACAACTGTAGATTTATAAATACCACCTGCAGTTGAGTATTTTGGCTGTTTAATACCTCACGTAGCAAAATGAGTTGAACCCCTGTTCTGAAATCAACTATTAGTCAGATTTGAGTTTCAGTTGCAACAATGCAGAAAGAATTAAGCACCAAACACTTTGAAGTGTGTCACTTTCAAATACAATTTCCCTTTGAAATGGTACAGCTTCCCTGGGCTCAAGGTAAACTCACCCCAGCTCTAAGGGTAAACTTCCAGAGCTCAATGGACTCATTTACAGGGAACTTAGTATTTTTTTGTTCTGTTGCTGCCCCCCTTCCCATAGTACTTTTAAGAGAAAAAAGTGAAGTGGTGGCAAAGGAATGTTTGGGAGATAGAATAGATGCTGGTTTTCAATGAACCAATCCAGATGGGAGGAAATGCAGTTGAAAGGACAGATAAATTCATGCTCTCCACATTTTTACAGTATTTTTAAATAGGTTGAGGAATTACTATTTCTCTTTCCAGAGCACCTCAGCCTCTTTCTAGGCTTAAGAATAGATTGAGAACATTCATGTACATGAGAAAACAAAAAGTTTTAACCATTTCCAAACTTACTAAACACCTGGGGGGAATTTTTGGGGGAGCATTTGAGCTCAAGCACAGAACAGCCTTGTCTGCTATTAGCATCTGTAAAACCTTGCCAGTGCTTTTTTTCCTGCTGTAGCTTGCAAGCTAGCGACTTACCCTTTTTCCAGTGGAACATTTTGTTGTTGCAAACTTCCAGGAAGTTTGGGGTTCAGCTGATTAAGTTATTCCTTTTTTGTCTTTTCAGCCATTGACTGGTCTCAGACATCTATATCCATTTAATGCTGAATGCCATTTCCTGGCTGTCTGGTTTGTCTTTCAAGATCAGTGTCCAGCACTGTATAGCAGAGAGGGGGTGTTAGTCTGTGGCAGTTCTTTAAGGTTGCTCTATTATGAAATAATGCTTGATTAGTGTTTATTTTTGTAAAGAAAAATGTGACTTAATTTATCTACTCCTAGTCTTCACATTTGATACGTCTCCCCTTTCATCCCCCTGACCTGATCACTTTAGGATTTTACAGACCTTCACGCTGTGTGGAGTGACTATTTTTCATTGCATACCTGTTATTTTTGTAATGCAGATGGCTTGAAAAGAATTTATGGCTAGAATTGTGTACTGTACAGTAAACTTATTTTATCAATAAAGTTGACTGAAAATATGGATATCTTTATAATTACAGCAGGGTACTGAATACACAGTGCGCCTTGGCAGTAACACACAAGAGAAAAAACACATCCTTCTGCCATTGGCTCAGCTGATTTTTATACTTTAAGGCAGGCAGGGCAAGTGTAGTGCTTTTATTCATGTTGCTATATAGCAAGAGAAAAATCCTCTGTAAAGTCTCCATTTTCTCTTGAAAACCAGCAGTCTCTTCTACACAAGCAGTTATCCCTCTTTCAAATGAACCACTGGAACTGTTTATTAATAGAGAGGAGCAGTAAGAATAAACAAAGCAGCCCACTGGGCTTTGATTTTTGGATCAATACATACTTTGGTGCAAACAGGATATGACAGTTTAGGGTTTTTCTTGAAGATTAAAAAAAGCCACTTTGACATGGTTCAGGCTCTGGGTTCCCTTCTCTGTGATGTGTAAATGAGAACATCAGTGGATTACATTCATAAGCTGACAGTCTCATGTTTTCTCCACTTCCCCATGATATCTTTGAAGAGAATCTTGGTTTCAGTAAGAAGGTAAGGGAAGATGCTAGCCCTCTGCACAGCTGTCACAGGAACAGTGGCTCACAGGGAAGCTGTTTAACATGATGTGCAAACATTGCTGCCATAGAAAGACCCATACGCTCTCCCACGCGTATCCCCAGAGCAGCACTAAGGAACCAGTGCCTGTTGTTAACTGTTTTAAGAGTGGTGTCAACAGAGGACTTCTTGCTAAACATACCTTTCCAGAACACCAGAGTGTGCAGGGAGAACCACGCATGGCACACAGCTGTTGACGCCACATGCACATGCCTGCTGGAGGTGTAGGTCACCCAGCCTCACCTTTTGCCCCTCCCATGTCTTTTGTGATGCAGTTGAATTTCATGCTGATGACAGTAGAGCAGGGTAATTTGAACAAAACTGTTCAGCTTCCACATGCTAAAGCGTGCTGCAAAATAAAACATGCTCTGTTTCAGTGACTGCATGAGAAAAGGTACTGATGTTCCTGCTGCCTGCAAGCACGTTCCTTCCCCAGACACCTGATGCAGCAGCGTGCCTGTTCGAGCCAGTGTGACCACAACTTTGTATTGGAGAACATCATGGAATCACAGAGTGGTTCAGGCCAGAAGGGACATTAAAGACCACCTAGTTCCAACCCCCCTGCCATGGGCAGGGACACCTTCAACTAGACCACTAACATCATTAATTCCCAAGTTCAGAAAAGACTTCACCTGACATTCCAAAGAAGAAAACCTTAAGCAACTGCTCAACATGGAGGGAAACATGTCCCAGTTCCAGTCTTAGAAAAAATACACGCTGGCACCACTCCTCAAACACAAGCTAGAGAACAGTGGTACAAGGGAAACAAGCAGCACCCCAGCTGCAGTCCCTTCCTGTTGTCCAAAAGCAAAGTTTTACCTTTTTTAAAGGAATAGCAGAATGAAGTACTTCCATACAGTACTGGAAACCTTAAGAAACACATCTGAGGACAGCTATTCAGTAGCAAAAAGCATTACATAGGTTTTCAACAGCTGAGTTGTGGGAAGCCCAACCAACACAGCACACGAATGGCTGCAGGGTGACCAGTGTCTTCATTCTTCCAATACTGCATTCAGGAACACAGTAAACAATTTAAATGAATCACCATCTGCAACTCATTAAATTACTGGCTGGGCAAACAGCACCTGCCTCCTATGATATACTCCAGCTATGGTTCTGCTTCCTGCATATGGCTTTCCCCTCAAAGCATTCAGGATAAAGAGATGTTAATCCAGCTTGTTTTGAGCTCATTAGACAACAATCTATTGTTATACCAGAAGGCTCAAAAGACCTGCAGAAAAATGCAAGGGTGCTTTTCCTGACAAGTTGGACTTGTGAAAAGCCAGTTCTGAAGCAGGCAGGCAAGTTGTACACAGCCACTCCCTCTCACCCCCAGAATGTGCTGATTTACTGCTCTGTTTTGAAGTTGTCCTCCCCCAGCATGTGTGGAAGGCTAAAGCCTTGCATACTCCAACAGGAGACAGCTGTCTGCCTACAGACAAGGCCTGGTATAAACAACAAGCTTCTGCTTGAACAAACAGAAAAGTTATTGGAGCTCTTGTTTCTAGGGAAAACTGAAGGACCAAAGATGCGGGAGGGGACAACCTGTCCAGGTGAGTATTGACTAAAATTCAAATTAACAGGCAGGGTTAATTTGATATATGCATGCACCTCAGCCACTGAGTCAGAACACACAGACCTGATGCTTATAATGCTTGTCTTCCATAGGATATTTACATACTGGAAGCTCAATGCTCCCCATTCTGAGTATTTGCTGGCTAAACCAACCAGAAACCAAGGTTATATTAAAGCCCACCACAAGTACCACCACAAAGGTCATAGGCAAACCTACATCACACTGCTGCCTGCTCTTAAGGAAGAGTGATTAAAAGCTCTAAGGCTTAGTGAAAAATGCACATCTTAAGATGGGATATATTGATTTTCAGAAGCATTTTCAAATAAAGAAGGACAAGGACAACATGAAAGTTGATGGGCCTGTCTGGGGTGAGAAGCATGAGTGAAAACATACAGAATGCACAGGTTGGGAAGGCTGTTTCTGTACATGTTCCAGGTTGGAGTAAAGGACAGATACAGAGGGGAACAAAGAAATCCTTGAAGCTTCATTTATCTCTTTTGCTATTGCAAAGGAAAGCAAAGGCTGGGCAAGGGTAACCTGGCACTAGTTCAGGGAACCAAGAAGATGTCATAAATGAGCAGTAGCTACAAGATCTCCAGTGCTGAAGGATGATTTTAGGCATCTTAACCCAGTCTGTTGCCTCAACACTACAAGCCAAATGTACTCCTCACACTTCAGGGTTAGGAGCAGAAGTGTGCTGAACCAGTCCTCTAGAAGTTAAAGTTGAGAAGTATTCTAGGACCTAGTCAGGAGAGCTGATAGAGGAAAAGAATGTTTTCTTTGTGAGCAGAGCCCACCCGGAGCTGCAGATCTGACAAGGTCACCTAAGAGCAGCAGCAGAACAGATCTCATAGTGGATGTAGGAGAGACCAGAGCAAAGTGTCCTATTCTCCCTCTGCACCACAGAGCACTCAAAAAAGGCAACTGATAAACCACATTTTCTCGTACCCAAACCCAATGCCACCAGAGGCCACTGTGGTTGTCTGAGTCTCATGGGTAGGCCCTGCCAGGAGTACCAGTAATTTTACCATTGCAAGCTACCTGTTAGCGAAGTTCAGTCCTCAGCATCTGATTAGAAATAAAAACACCCTCCTGAAGAGTTACTGCTGTCTGTGCCATGTAGTAACAGAATTTTGGTCCTCAAGCAGTTTTAAACTAAACCTTGCTTTACCCTCCTTTTTGTTAGCCAGTTGCTCAAGACAGTTTCACACAGTTTTGGCAATGCCCAAGTGCCTCAGACACAGAAAAACAAAACCAGCTTGAAATAAGGCACCAGGCAAGCTAGACCATGCTGAAGTCTCTCCGGTAGCAATACCAGAAGTATGTCAGCCAGTTACTGTACTTCACAGGATTGAGTTTGTGTTTCACACTGGCACTGCACAAAGTTTGCTTTCTGCTCAGGTTTCTCTAAGCCAGGCTTGCAGCCACCAGTGGCAATGGTGTTAAGCCAACACATGTTCCTCAGAAGCCTCTATCACAGGCAGGCAAGCTACCTGACAGTTGTAGCACTCCACAAAATGGTAGTCTGGTGTGTTTTTAAAGTGAGGAAGTAGACAAAAGAACAAAGGAAGATCTATTTCTTTGATAAGATCCGTGTCTTGGAGTTCACTTGTGCCACAGCTTGTTTAAGTGCTAGGAGAAATCAGCATGGGTGCGAGAACAAGGGGAGGAGGAAAAGAGCTTCTGCAGATTCGAGGGAGGACTGGAACACATGCAGACCTAGGAAAGCTCAACAAGCAGCTAAGACAAATACCAGCATGTGATCATTGCACATTACTACAATGCAGCAAAGACTGCAGAAGACTCAGTGAAAGAAGTGTGCTGGAGTCATCTTGGCAGAAGAATTCTCTACAGCAGTAGGAATTAGATCATCATAGTCCAGAAAGCTTCAAACCACTTGATTTTACCAGGGAATCACTGCCTAGAAGAACATAGTTTAGATTTAGATTCCCCAAGAGCAGCAGATAATATTATTTTAAGCTAGCAAAATTGCAAGGTAGTGCAGCTAACACAGCAAGGCAGCAAATGCTTTCCCTGCTCATGGCAGGGGGGTTGGAACTAGATGATCTTAAGGTCCTTTCCAACCCTAACTATTCTATTCTATGCTTCCCACGAGAGACTCAGCAGTCCAAACAGAGGCATAGCAGGGTAGATCCAGTTTTCCTTTTGCAACTGCCTCAGAGGGTACACAAAAAGCAACTTGAAAATTATCCCTTCAACACCCCCGTGGATCAGTTTGTGTATTCTGATTATTACCACTGTTACCTACTATGGCTTACAGAATATGGAAGAAAATTCCCATACTGTCTCTAAGCAGTACAAGAGAAAGACAAGATCTCAAAGTCAGGATTTTAGAAAAAGTCCAAAGCCCCCTTACGCCACAGACTTCCCACATGATCTTGCAGACTAGTTTCCAGTCAAGAAGTGGATGACCACCATTCCTTTGTTCCCTAGAACCTCATCTGACAAAACTATAAGAAAAAGCCTCTTTGGACCAGGCACTTCCTCACTAGCTTCACACAGAACATAACCCCTCTCCAGCCTCTGGGTGTCACTACAACTACAGTAAGTGCTTACAACAGGTCAGCTAAGTTCCTCCCTCCCCTACCCTCCCCATCCCTTGGAGCTAAGAAATTTTTCCAAACAAACTACCCCTACAACACCAAATACAGAACCTAAGTTGTAAAAGCATCTTTGAATTCAAAGAGACCCCTTTAGTTCCAATATTCTTTCAAAGACATCTTTATTATAAAAGATATAGAAAATTAGAGTTAAACTTGTTTCTTGCACAATATTAATCACAGCAATTATAAAAAGACCAAGGTAAACATATTTAAGAGCATTTGTATACCAAATAAGTGTTTGCTACTTGCCATCAAATACAGCAGACATGCTCGGTACCAGTGCAGTGAAGACAGTCAGCAAGTATCACTCCGCCAGAGGCCAGGGCAAGAGCCCCTCATGGGCCACACAACAGCACAGTGAAGCAAGACCCAAACTGCAGGATCTCAGCCTTGCTCTGCTGTTTTAGGCAGATGTTCCAGCTCCAAGCAATCATGGGATTTGTCTCCCTAAACATCACATGAGCTCAGTCACCTCACACTATGCCATTAAGCTTTCAGTCCTTAAAGAAAAAGGTCAGGTAAGCCATTAATTACCGGGGTGTCTTAACTTCCACCTAAGTTCCCAAATAAAGTTATTTATCCAGTTACCTTACAGAGTTGTTTCTTACATACTTACTACCAAGAATTTAAAGCGATGGCCAAGAACCTAAGTTGCCACCATTAGGTTATTCACTCATGATGGTTTTGTTCAGGTAGCAGAACAGCCATCCACCTTCAGACAGAAAGGACCATGCACTTCACTGCCCGCACTAGAGGTCCAAAGATAGGAGGAGGAAGAGCTATCATAACCTATACCAAGGTGCAGGACACAAGACTTCAACCATCATTTAATGCATGACAGATCACCATGTAAACACTGACCATGAAGACCAAGATTGAGCATGGGGGTCAAAGGCAGGTATAAGCAAGGACAGCCTCAGCACTGCTTGTGCATTTTTGTGAGCAAAAGCCACAATGCTCCAGTCTGCATTTTGAATATGGCTGTTAGGTTTGGTTTTAAGGAAGTCTGTAAAGCCACCACATAAGACCACAATCCTCCACCCTTATCCAGTTTTATACTACATTCTGCTTTGGGCAGGTGCAATCCAAAGTGGTAAGGAACATAATCAGTACGGATCCTGGTCAGGATTTTGCCAGCTAGATGCTGGTTTTCACCCCTTAAAGGCAGAATTAAAAGATATATTGATTAAAAATAAAAATAGTGTTTCAACCAATTCTGGGGG